>NC_034410.1:56948320-57179428 GCF_002078875.1 Numida meleagris
CCTTTCCCTTTCCCTTTCCCTTTCCCTTTCTTTTTCTTTTTCTTTTTCTTTTTCTTTTTCTTTTTCTTTTTCTTTTTCTTTTTCTTTTTTTTTGGCCTTTGCACAAATAATTCTTTTAACTTCATTAAACACAGAGTACTTTCTGGTTTTAATCCCATGGCATGATATTTTAGAAGAGATATAATACACCTCTTGTTTCTGCAGATTTCAATTTAGTTGATTCCATTCCCTTACCCTAGCTCTTCTCCCTCAGGTTGCTGCTCTTTTTGTGAACTGCTGTGTCTCCACCTCAGGCAAAGTGCTCTGAAATGTTGTCAGAGATCATCTCTACAGGGCAGTTCTACACAAAAAAAGAACAGTGTAGGTTATGGACAAAGCTGGTCTCAAGTGCAATCTAAAGGTTGCACGTATGTGGGTGATCAGGTGACACAAAGTGCTATACTGTGGCTCATGTGTATGTTACTGAAATAATAGAACATGCAGTAAAAGTGAGTTTGAATCAGCCATTTAAGTTTCACTAACATTTTTGTCTTTTAGGATAAGATAAGAGAAGGCATCTCAAGTATCAACAGCCATTTTCTTCACAAAACCAATTTGAATAAAGATCAAAGCAGCACCTACTTGTTTTCACTCCACTCACTGAAACTGATTTCAATTCTTGAGCATTTTCTTGAGGTAGTTAAAATAAATGATCAGTTTAAATAAAAAGTTTGAAAAAAAAACAGAAAGACTTGATATTCAGTATTGCGATATCTTCCTACGAGAACTTCAGTATATACAGAATAAAAAATAATTTTAATTTTATGATAAAAATCACTAATCTTACTGAGAATTATTTCTGTGTTTGTTGCAAAAAAGGTACAGGATACAAAAAGGAAAATTCTCAATATGAAATACTAACCCCCGAGGAGGAAGACTTATGTCTTTCAATATTTCACATTGCAACACCTGATATTCCAATTTTATGACAAATATTCATGATCTACCTTCTGCTTTTGTGAATTTACTCCAAAGGAACCTATTTTAAAACAGAAAGACATTCCAGACAACTACTTTATTTTAAGAATGTAGGATTTCTCCATACAAGTGTCCCAAAACTTCACATAAGTTGTGCATATGGATGCAGTGACAATAAATCAGACACAAAAATGCGACACGCTGGAGCAGACAGATTGCTTCTTTACAAAATGTAATGTCACATATTTTCCTGCTTTCCTAGGATTTCACTGACAACTTAAAGCTTTTAAAATAATGGGTTTCACACCTTGAACACATGCCACAGAAGGCTGAGGAAGGCACTGTGTACAATTTATTATATAGACTGGAAACCTTAACATTTGGTTGCATCATATGAAAGAAATACACATTCCGCAGATCCATCTGACATTTTCACACATATTTCAAAAGAGCTCTTCAGTGTGCTCACTATTTCAGTCTACATCTAGTTCATTACTATGTCCTGCAATTGCAGAACTAAAATTAATCAGAAACCCATTTACTTTCTGAAAAGCACTCAAAAGTCTATGATTTTAAATTAATTTATGCAAAGAGAAAAGCTCTTACCTTTGTAAGTATAATTCCAAGCCATATAAATCGAAAGTAAAGCTTTAAACCCTTAATGACCCCTTTTCCATCCAGTCTTAAATGGAACAATTAAGCAATAACTTCCATTCCATCTAAGTTGCTGACTAAACCTTGAAACATTTAATTGACCTGTGGGAGCTGAATATTTCAAGTACAATCATATGGCACAGAAGCTATTTACATTTAACTAGAGGAAATCTTTCAAAGAAATTAATAATTTTGGTATGCTAGATTATGCACAACTTTTCACTTAAGACTTAAACTGCAGTCGGTAAGCCTGTTACAGATTTTTACAGATTACAAAATCTGTAGGTATACTTATTTGAGATATAAATTTGACTCTTTATAGTAATAGAACAAACATAAGTCATTGGCCAAGGGCTCAGTGTAGAACTCCTGAATTATCCCCGGATTTTCCTGGAGAGAGCAGGCATCCCCGGAGCGTAAGGCTTCTCTTACTGACTTTACTACAATCTAGTATTTGCTATTTATGTCCAAGTAGCAGAGTTATGACTCTTACTTGGTAAACAAGGTATGCAATGGGAAATTAATACAAATGCAAACAGAATATGTACTGTTTTGGATACCCTTCCTAGTTGCATTCAATTAACTTTACCTAACACATCACTGAGGGTGTTAAAAGTGTAGTGTGGTCTTAAAAAAGGCAGTCTTCTTGAAGCATGTGGTTGCAAGCAAGGAGACTGTTGAGGATACAGGGTCATCATGCTCTCTATAGACAATGTAGTATAAATGTACTTGCTTTGGCCAAGGCCCACTTCAGAGTCTGTGTGGAAGAGATGGAAAAAAAACTGAAAAAATCTCTTCTACTGAAAAATTATGATGTGTGACAAGAATGGATTTAGGAGACAATTGTTTGGAAGTTATCTTTTGTTTAAGGGACAGCAAAGTAAATTTATTCTAAGTGTTGTATCCATCATTTCTCATGACTGGACACAGCCTCAGGAGTACAGGGATTAGAAGCAGCCAGATTTTGTTGGTCTCTCAATGATCACATGATACAGAAATCCTCCTCAGTTAGACATTTAGAATTTACTAATAAAAATATAAAAGACTGGACAGCTAGAAATAATGGATAATGTTTATATATCCTGCAAGAAGTACGTGAAAAATTGTAATGTAAAAAAATCCACAATTAAATACCCAGTCATGATCATGGAGCTCTTAGCATATTAGAAAATGAATATCATTTGGTTTTCTACCTAACAATCCTCTTAAAAATATTACTATATTCTAAAACATCTTGTAAGAGAGGAGAAAATTTGTCAGTAATTTTAAAAAGAAAAGGAGGCTGCTCCTTCCAGTCATCCTTCTCTAAATCAAACTCTTTTCTTAAAATAGCTCAAGAAGATCCAAAAGCCATTGAAAATTCATTTCAGCTGTCCTCAAGGGACTGTCTATCCCTTGTCACTAATGCAGACCTTCAGATAGGAGTAGATCATCACAAGTGGCTACTTAAGAGATAACACTAACCATATGGGCATGGTGGAATTTAGATTATCAGAACTCATGTTTTTGTTTTTTTTTTAATAGGGAGAGGGATGCGGGAGGGAAGGGTTTGGTGGCTTTTTTACCTTATTTTTTGACAGATTTCAAAAACCATGAGGTAAGAGAAAAGTCACAAGTCACAAGTACAATGAACAGTACAATACTGCATGAATTATCCTTGAATAAGTTTTCTACCTTTCTTTTCAGGCTAAGAACATTGTCATGTCTTGATAATGGAAGGACAACTGTTTATAAGAGACAAGCTGCAATATCTCAGGTTTGCTGGAAGTGTTAGATGGAAAACTTCAGCCATCAGTTATGAGTCCATCTTTATTTAACATATTCATACATTCTATGTAAAAGGGAATAAACAATATAGTATTGAAATTCATGGAGGAAATTAAAATGGAGTGAAAGACAAATATTGGTTAAACCAGGCAAATTGAACTATGTACAGAAAATAATAAAAACAGGATCCCATTCTGAAAATGCCAACTAATCTATTTGGAAAAATGTAATCTGAAACAAGGATGCTCTCTGGGAAACTTGGAAAGCAGCAATGCTGAAAAAGATCGTCAAGAGAACAGAATACTGGACATGAATTTGCAACATGATACAGCAGAGGGAAAAACTGCAGGCCTAAATTATTTCAGAGCAAATACGCATAGCATCTGTATCACAACTATGGCACTGAGCCCTTGATTCTGAATGCTATTCCTGGGCCGTGGAAAAAACAGTTGTAGTTTCTTACTGTCAAAACCAAAGTAGCTGACACTATCTCACCCTCAACTTCCCTTTAGAGAGTTTTGTTAAATTAAGGCTACTTTAAACTAGAGACATTTGCAATTTTCAAAGGCTTGTTTAGCCTGTATGGAAAAGTAGAAAATGCATAGAAAAATGAACAATCAGATCTGTGCAATGTTCTGTTGTTTATGGGCTAAACAGATTCTGTTCTAGGCATAAATTTAAAGAAAAAATTTGGAATTCTAAGAAGAACAATCAACACTGGAAACATGGAGATGATAACTAAAGAGGAAAGACCACACGACTGAAAAAGGAGAAAAAAAAAGTGTAACAAGAAGTAACTGAACTGCAGAGTATCTTAGGGCAAAATCACCTGTCAAGGAACCTTAAGATGTGGGGCTGGTTAAAACCAAACCAATCAAAGTATTAGAAAAATGGGAATATTATAAAATGGGATTAAGTTGTACTTCTAAGGAAAACCTTTATTTCTCTCCTCAGTGACATCAAATTCAACTATGTTGCTCAGAACCCGAGGCCTGCTTTTTTTTTTTTTTTTTAATGACGGTAACTTTTCTTTTTCACACTTAAAAATGCTAGATGCAATAGCTTTCACCCACATCTTAAACCGTGTAACACTGAACTGAATTTTGAAGACAATGTTAACATGTTATCTAATCTGTATGGTGTGTGACATCACTTGAGTCATCTTTTGGAAATCCATCAAAAAAAAATTGGCTAAAGACTATGCTACATAGCACTTATTAAGCTGACTTGGACTTCAAGTGATTATGTTAAAAAAAAGTGAAATGCTCTTAACTTATTTCTCAGAAGTTCATTTAGGTGAGAAATGGATGCTTAACCCCGACATACTTTGATATGCCTTGCTTAACTTCACAACTCGTGTGGAGTGAAAAACACATTAAAAAACCAAGCAAACAAAAAAGCTATTATGTAAAAATAATAAAGAATATATTCTTCAACTTAAATATAGAAGGAAGTTCTGCAAGCATAAAACATCAGTGAGACAAAGTCAAAGTGGCATGCACTCTTTCAATGACTGATCCTTTAATATCAACACCTTTCTCTTATCTTTCAAAGAGACAATCAACGAAGCTTGTTCTGAGTCTGCATTACACACACGGTTTTTCAGGCAGTACTGGTTCATATTCTCTGATGTGTTATGAATACATTGTTGGAAGACAGCAGCTTGATAAGACGTCAATCAGTCAAACTGCTTCAACTTTTAGATCACACAATTCATTCAGCTACTTAGATTATACTGAGAGAATAAAAGCTTAGTAGTGGAAGGAATACATAAGTCAGGTAACACTAATTCTAATTTGCTCCTTTGCAGCTGCAAAAGTTAACTATGGATTTTGGAATTAATGAAAAGATACAGTCTAATATTATTTTTCTTCCTGGTTTTAGCCAGGCAATTGAAGGCACAAGTCCTCTAGCAGCTAGACTTGCATTTTGAATTCGCTAAAACTGTTGCAAAAATTTGCAAGAGTCACCTTTAACACTAAATATTCCATCCCTACTGACAATCTTGATTGTCAGCTATACTTCAGGGAGTAGCTAACAGTAACCTTTAGCTGGCAAAAGATTGCAGTCACTCTTGAAAAGATATTTAAGACACAACTGGCTCTTTACTTGTGCCAACTCTGCATTCACAAGCTGTCCAGTGGCCCAGATTCCAAATATGAAACTTCTACCTGCATGCAATTCAAGTATGTAATATCAGGTATTGGCTCTAGCAAACACCAATACCATGTTGCCATTTTTCTCATTTTACAGATGGAACACCTGAGAGAGGTTGACAACAAATATCTAAGATTTAAGAACAAAATCCAGATACAACCTCCCCAGCTTTTGGCTCCACGAGTGTTTTAAGCACAGGCAATTTCTGCACCCCAGCATGCTTAACTCTGTGGTGAATATACCTAACAGAATCACATAAGAGCTTGCCTTCCTGAAATATTGAACTATTTCTGAGTCTAAAACACGTCCCAGCAAACACTTTAAGGATAAACAAGGAAGCCTTTTTTTTCTATAAATTCTTTTAATATATTTAAACGTAAGCTATGACTAAACACAACCCAATTTTAAAATACCTGAGGTGTGACTTAAAATGTATGAAAAGATCCATTTATTTTGAAGGTGCCAGAAAAAAAAAAATGAAGAAGAAGAAAAAAGGGACATGGTGACAAAAAAAAAATCACTTAGAAGTGTTTGACTTTTCTCTATACAGCTTCCTTAATGATCAAACCTACATATAACCTTAGGGAGACTACCTGAATGCCAAGATCATTCAGCTATGATAAAATCAGCAAGCTTAACGTAAATCTTATATTTCTTGATCCTTGTCCACACCTTTTAATTCACTTTGTGCCTAAACAGGGACTATCATAGTTTGTCCTCATCTTTAACATTAAAAATCTAACCAGGGTTGATAATCTCTCTTCCAGGCCAACATATATTTTGCTGGATTGATCTGACCCCTGTTGTTCTCCCAAAGAACTGACATCTGTGCATAATGTACCTCCTCTGCCTCCAATTTTGGGGGCAAAGCAAGCATTAGATCCCTGTTGTTCTCCCAAAGAACTGAAGCCTGTGAAGTACATACCTCCTCTGCCTCCAATTTCCAAATTTCCAAATTTTCTGTTTATTTCCAAAATAAAAAGAATTTGTTTATTAGAAATCCAGACCAATCATAATTCAGAATACTAGATCAGGCACTTTGAATTAAATCAAACATGGCTACAATGAAGACACATGATCATCATCAAGATTATTTAAATTGCCAGGGTCTGCAAGGCTACAGGATTCTTCACAGAAAATATTGATGGAAACTACTTATTACTAATAGTTTACATACATAGCACATGGTTCTGCTGCATAACGTGATATCCTGGGTTAGAATCAGATTGCATGTATTTATGTGCAGTTTTCATTCCCTTTCTAAATTATCACTCATTATGTGGAAAACTGACATACTGGCATCAACCACTCAGAGTAATGGGAGGTTCCTCTTGCCAGCCAGATGCCATTTAACATGCCACCTTTCAGCAGTGCTCAATATACTGTATGGTTTTCTCAGAAATCAAGGGGTTGTCCTTAATCGCTCAATAGAAAATACCTACTATCCATTTTGATTGCAACATAACTAGCGAAAAGGCATGACTGCCAAGACCAGAAACACGCTGTTAAGCAGAGTGAAGCAACCGCCCAACAATACTACTTCAAGAAAACAACAACAACAAAACTCACAAATTACTCTGTGCAAACAATCCCTGTCTCACTTCCTGGAAGCTCCGTAAGCAAGATGGACATCTATGTGTTCAAACAGCAAACAAGGTGTTTCATAATTGCTCTTAAGTGAAAATATTCTTTTAACCCTAAGGATCTAAAGATACATCTTTTTGACCCTCTAAATGTGCCTTTTGCTACATGATGACAATGAATGCAGTCCTCTAGGTCTTATTTTAAATAATCTAATGAGGAAACACAAAAGGCAATTTAAAATTTGATATCTTTTTATCTCAGATTTATATGTCACTGTTTTCACTCATGTAAACACTGTTTTCACTGTTTGCAGTTACCATTTTCTCCAAGTTAAAATGCATGCGTGTATGTAACCAATCAGTCGTAATTTGAATTTGCTCTGTGTTATAAATGTACAAACACGCCTTCCCTGACATGCACTCTAAATCCCACCCTGAAGGTGTAATTATTCATCTCTACTTGTTTATGATACATCCTGGACAAAAAATCTCTCACCTAAGTGATTTATATACCGTATTTGGTGTGGGGAAAAAAAAAAACACCAAAGAAAAACACAAAAGCCACAAAATGCACATTATCCTTTAAGGATTGTATTAGAGTAGAAAGCCACAAAAGAAGGAAATGGGTTTACCAGGGCTTTCTGTGCTGAAAATTACCCAGTGACCTGCTCCCTCTCCTGCACACTCTGAGGATTCTGACACCTTCACACGGGACTGGAGTAGAATCATCAGAACAAATTGCTCATGTGACAAAATCAGTTTCCTCTTCCAATACAGCGGATTAAAAAAAAAATCACACACAAAAAAACACCTGCACATGTAGGTTAGTGGACTTCTCCCCTCTGAATATTTTTTCTCTGTGCAACAATTTTAACACGATTGATGGGTTAGACATAGCAAATTGAGCATTTACAAAACTGTGCATCATTCATAAACACAGAGGAGTCTGATATGCTGGCTGTACTTTACACACAACAGGCTACAATTATTGAAAACATCAAATTTAGGTGGAATTTCTACTCTTTTTTTATGAATTCCTTCATTCACAAAAGAAGAACATATGCTATGGGAAGCTATCCCGGTGTTCTTTACACTATATGTTATGCAACTCTTTATTCTTACTTGCTTATACATTTGAATGTAATTTTCTGTTATGAGGGTGCAGTGTTTCAACCAAGTTTTGGAACTGGCTTCCTTGCTAAGGATCCTTAATACATTAAACGTAGCAAGAGCAAAAGGTACCACATAAGCCCTGGAAGGAAATAACACGTATCTTGACATTCTCTACTTAGGGAGATGCCAAAAGTGTAACCTTTATTCAGAATATCAAATATTTTAAAATATGAAAAGATAACATGCTAAATAAAGTTACACTTTTTTGTCCAGTGTTATTTGATACCCCCCAAAATTTCATGTTCTAGGAAGGAGAAGTTTAATTTTAATGAGCCCGGAAATAAAAAGGAGTTACTTTTATATGCAAAATTTACTTTGCTATATTTTAGATTGTCAAATTACACTCAGCTGTGAAATCTCTGCATTTCCACATCCTGTTATTTAATTTTATGGGGCCTCAGAATTAATAAACAAAACATTAAATTTGCTGATTTTCCATAACGCAGTTCCCGTACTGATGATACCTAAGAAGTTGTTCAAATGGAGAACATATAAAGAAGGCTATCTTTCATCCCCAGAGCTACTGTACTAATGCAATAACTTTTCACAACTTCATAAGAGAACCCATAATCTTAAACTCTGAGCTTGGATCTCCAAACCAGCTTACAGTTATGCTGTAAGTCAAGACCTATAACGAAACAGAAACTTTTCTTATTTTTTTTTGAGGTGCTGAGCACATAAAAGCTCAATATCTTTGCAGATAAGGCCCCATAGTCATAATCTTTTAGATTCTAGTTTCCAAATTAAGTTTTACTTTACTATTCTCAACAGATAACTACAGTACAGTAAGGTATTTTTTAGATTCTTAGAATCTTTTCATTAATAATAATATTAATAAAAATTATCTGACATCACTTTCTAAATTGATCTAAGCTAAAGAATAAACTAGTATTACAATCAGTTTTTTTATTTATTATTTTTATGTAGAGAATTTGTCAAACACTTGCTAACAAGTTCCGTTCAAATTATGTTTATATTTATCTACATACAATGTGGTCCATATTAGTCCAAGCAGTACATGGAAACTTCAGATTCAGCTATGTTGTCCCTGTTTTGTATAACCAAGAACAATGTGAGAAACTCCTTAAGCCACAGCTTATTGAAGCTTAGAGAAGACAAACAAGCCACCAGTTAAGCATCTTTCTGAGATTCTTCAAGTCTTAGTATTTCACAAGAAAACACACAGACAAGTTGTTGGGCAGAGATGCAGAGCAGTTTAACACTTACTTTAGACAGAAGCTAAAAGCAGTGCTTCCGAACACCAATATTCAGATGCAAGCTCCATATATGACCAGTGGAGGGAGGCTGAGACAGAGCATCCATGCTGAGAGTCTTAAGAAGATCACTCACTGACACACTCATAATTTTAGAAATTGTTCAAAGTCATTTTATACGTTTATATTTCTGAACATTTTAATAACAGAGGAGCTATATACAGAGAGGGACGGACAAGTAAAACTGAAGAAGTGCTTTTATAAAAATCTGGTACATATAGAAACAAAAGTATTATTTTTCATTTGGGGAAAAGCTACAATAGAGAAACTGTAGCACTGTGGATTCTCACCGCTGAGGCTCAAGTTGAAGTAGAAGATTGGATAGATATTACAATTACCGATGAAACAAACATGGTGGAATAAAGCAATCCAGCAGAAGTAACTAAATGCTTCAGAACCATGACAGCATTTTTTCCCTTCTTCGCCAAACATTCTCTACTGCTCTCTTAACACCAACTAAAGAAGTTTGTGTTATCCAGGTGAAACCACCATGTAAACCTGTAAGTTAAGAGAGGAAGTAACATTGACACACACTTTGCGAAACCACAGAAGCTTCATGCCACCAGTCACACTTCAGACCGTTTTAGTAAATGAGAAAAGAGGGGCAAAAAAGTTCATTGTGTTGTGTGGGACGTCAGAAGATGGAGGAAACCTACCCAAATTGCTGAGAAGGTGAAACCTGATCCCTTACAGAAGGCACCACTGCAACACAGCACCAGGAGCTCCCAGTGCCTGCAGACTGACTCACTGCCTTCATCCCAACCACGTGGGCTCTCCCCTGAGTAATGCAGAGGTAGCGTATCAGATCCCTGCAGATGCTGGAAGCTGAAGGCAACAGAAAGCACAGCTTTGACATTCTGTCATGGAAATGACAGGACAAAATGGCCTGCAATAAACAGCAGTTTGAGCGGGATAATTTAATGCATTGAGGTCTTAAGCTTCTCCAGATGCTGAACTCAGCTTGGGATGTGAGATAAGGGGACAGAAATTACTTCACTGAATAGAGTCTGGTTCTGTGAAACCAAGGAAAAGGAACCTCTCTGTGAAAGCAGAAGAAATAATCCACACACTTTTTTTTTCCTTTTTTTCTTAAATCTTTTCAGTCATCAGCTTTTAAGGCAATTCACATGCAGGTCATATGTTCTGTAGACTGAAAAAATCAATGTTTCTAATCAATTTTTAAACATCTTGTTTTGCATTGTTACACTGACACCACCAAGGAAAACCAAAACTTCAAATCATAAACAACAAACCTACACGAAAATGTCTTCTCCTTTTACTGCCAGAATTACAGAAGTAGCTTATTAGCTGCTATGTGCCTTTTCAAATGTGCATAAAGCTCTACCTGCATACATCGCTGTGTCACCTTAGCATCTCTGCTCTCACAACAGATGAGCAGAGTTAGGTTGCTCTGGAAATTGCCCCTCTCATGACACACTGGCAGATTCACAAGATGAACATGCTGCTGGACTACTTTCCATAAATAATAACTTGCTAACTAATGCGTGTTGCGTCCAGTCCAGCCTTTTTAAGTAGTTATTTAACGACATTCCATATGCAGGGTAACTGTCCCTCTCCGATTCCAACAACAGAAAAATTGTGAGCCTCAGTTTTAGAGCACAATTAAAAACATAATGAGCATAATGGTAAATTTTAGAGGTGAAAAAGCTATTTTTCTAAGTCTAACAATATTGCCTATGCTTCTGTGACTAAATATCAAAATTGAAGTTATCATCAAATACCTGGAGTGTGCAATGCCTTTGTATACAGCAGCTGGTGTCTAAAATGTTTGCTGAACTTAGTCTGAACTTTGTCTTGTGATATGTAATTTTAAAAATAGATTCCTGCTGGTGTAACATGCTAATTTTAATAGGAATTCTTATTTCATGTTATGAGTTTCATCCCCAAGGCTCTTTAAAAATTGTAAGAGAAAATGAAAAACACTAAGTGCAAAACAATATTATCCCTCCTTAAAAATACAGCTGTCCTTTTAAGAAGCATATCAAACATTTTACTGTGTATCATCACACTGTGCAAGAATTTTAGGACAAGAAGCAAGCCACACTACATCCACTTTAAAGAATTCAGGGAAATACAAACGATATCAGTTGTTGTCTGATTGGCAAAACCTGGAACACATCTAATCCTTGTAGAAAGTATCACAGTGAATATGACAACTAAAATTTCTCATCTACATTACAACCCTCTAGCAGCACAATCACAAGAAACAGCTCTGCCTTTAAAACATTATCATTAATATGTTGGCACCCATTAGAGATCATATAAGATAAATGCCTCACTACATGTAGAAGGCTGGCAACCAGTAAAATCAAAACACAAGAGTTCTAGAATGATGTCAGAAGGGACAGACCCCTCATTTTCTGAGTGCAAAATGCGTTGGCAATAGACATTAAACTACTTTACTGGCACAAGTACAATGCTATAAATTCATCAGTAAAACATTTTCCAGAATTTTTAATAATGACTCATTGCGCACAACTGCTAATTCCAGTTCTTCCCCAAAAACTTTATTATCCACTCTTTGTTGAAGAAGTTAGCCAGATTTGAATTCAAAGCAAATATTGCCAGGATAATAAAACATTTCAAAGCACTCTGAGCTCTGAAGAACAGTACTGAATGTAAGTTTTATATTTCACTTGTCAGGAAAATACTGTGATTTTGGCTATACAGGAGGAATAATTTTCTAGAGATGCTCCTTCCATCACCTCATTTCCAAATTTCCATGGAGGGAGAAATTATTCATATGATGAATACTCTAGTTAAGGCTATCTCCTTCTATACAAATTATTGAAAGAGAAGAATGGGAACTACTTTCTATATGGGATACACAAATTCCCACAGCTCCCTCCCACTTATTGATCTCCCTCTCAGCAGCTGATAGCAAAGTTTAAATGTTGCTTTATAGACTGCTCAACCAATTTTCACGTTTCCCCTGTACTTTCTTTTAAGTACCATGAGCAATACTTCGATGGTGAATCAAATGACAAAAAAGTTTAGGATTTTCTGCAGAATTTTCTGTTCTTTTTGTAAAGTCAGTCCTCAAAGAATTAAAGTAAGCAGCAGAGGGAATTGGTGCTGAGCATCATTAAGCTTTTGTTTATGAAATAGTAAAAACCTTCTTCAGGTAGCACTGAAGTTTAATAGATAACTAATAACCCTTTAATTTTCTGCCTACTCAACAGACAAAAGCTTTCTCCTTTCTGAATGATTGATTCAGTGCCAAAAGCCTTTCTGGGTCACTTTTATTTCCTTAAGGAAACAAGACCACATATGCAGTTATTTTTCAAGAACTTGTTCAGGACTGAAGTTCCTCAAGCCATCTTTCATCGCATAAAATACTATTCTGTCATGGTTTTATGATTTTTGGTTATTGGTATTCCACAACATAACATCATGTAGTGTATGTACCTGGTTCTCAGAAGAGAAGGACTACTACATTCCCCAGGGGACTTTGCTCCCCTGTTACCATTTCCCAGTCAGAGGGAAAGATAAAAACTTGCAGATCATGAGACCTGTTTTTCTTTCCACCCGTTTCTCGTCCTGGCAGCATGTCGCTTCCCAGCCGTCTGACTGTTGGTACTAGAGTAAGGCCCACTTTAATTCTGGACACCCTCTCTCATTGTATTGGATTTATCAGCTTAAATTGTAATTATACTGTATTATAGTGTGTTATTTTGCATTCCAATATCTTATTTAGTAAATTAGTTTGTTTCTCCTCAGATTGTTGCCGCTGTTTTGTTCTCAGGCCTATCTCCTTACCCTTTTTCCCTTTTCCCTTTCCTGGGGCGTGGGTCCGTGGGTCATTCCCACGCCCATTCGTCACGGAACCGGGCCGAACGCCCTTAAACAGCTGACATACACAAATAAAATCGAAACAATCAGACTCTGCACATGTATATGAGAATAACCCTACTCTGAAGAAAGAAGTTAAGGCATTTCTGCAAGGTTCTAAGGTCATTAGTTCCATGTATCTCAGATATCTGTTTTCAGATGGAGAGCAATATTTTTCTACTACTTCAGAAGTATTCCGAAACATTTGTGAAAAATCTGTAAATACAGATTTAGCAGGTTGGCATTCATTTGAAACAACTAGGAGACCACAGAGTGAACAAGGATGATAAAATGTTATAGACCTGTGCAGCAAATGCAACAGTAGGTGATAACATAATCAGATAAATCAAACGTGCAAGGAAGCAGAATTGAAGTTTCTCAGGTAACCATGAACTTGATCATGCTGATTCAGGGCACTGGACTTTGCACAACATACAGAATCCAGAAGAAAAGATGATCATGCTGCACCAGTGAACACCTGAGTCAGGCATGTTTTCTCAGAGCTGTTTAAAAGTATCTTATTTAAAATTAAGACTCATCAAAGCCTTGTCAACGGTTTACGGGCGTTCGGCCCAGTTCCGTGACGAATGGGACGGGGGACCCATGGGCCCACGTCCAGGGAAAAGGGGAAAAGGATAAGGAGATGGCCCTGAGAGCAAAGAACAGCGGCAACAATCTGAGGAGAAACAAACTAATTTACTAAATAGGATATCGCAACGCAAAACAACACAGTATAATACAATATAATTACAATTTAAGCTGATAAATCCAATACAATGAGAGAGGGTGTCCCAAAATCAAGGTAGGCCTTACTCTACTACCGACAGTAAGATGGCTGGAGAGCGAGGTGCTGCCAGGACGAGAGACGGGCGGAAAAAGGGACGAGGTCTCGTGATCTGCAAGTTTTTATCTTTTCCCTCTGTCCGGAAATGGTAACAGAGGAGCAAAGTACCTTGGGGAATGTAGTAGTCCTTCTCTTCTGAGAACCAGGTACATTCACTACATGATGTTACGATGTGGAATACCAGTAACTGAAAATCATAAAACCATGACAGCCTGAAGGCTACTATACAAGTGGAAGCTTGGTGAAACAGTGGGAAATTGGAAAAGCTGGCCAGAAAGGCTTGCCTGAAGATGAGGAAGTCTGGGGTACTGGACTACTCTTAAAAGGAAGAAAAAAGCCTAAGTGCTACAGCTGTATCACATAGCTCAAGGGGCCCAAGAGACTTAGAAGGAATGTATGAGAATTAAAAGAAAGAAATGAGGTCTGGGCAAGGCAGAGGAAAAGAGGGTCAGATTTTCTTAGCGAAGTGTCTAAGCTAACTTCAAGGTCAAATAAAAAAGAAAGAAATTGGTTAAAAACAGGAGAGATAATGATACGCATCACAAGAGAAAGGAAAATAAACACAGGAGAAGAAACTCTAACTTCATAAAGTGTTTCACCACTCTACTGTGATGAAGAAAAAGAAGCTGTGAAATGCAAGCAGACATATATTACTTTGTCTAGGCTTGCACACTACTTACATAAAGTGTCTGGCATTTGGAACCTTTATAATGTCCACGTGCTCACTAAATTCAAGTATTGTTCAGCCCTGCAGAAATAAATTTTAATAAAAAGCAGCCACATAACTGAGCAACCTGAGAATTTCTGAGCAATTAATTTATGGCATGACAAAAGATTGCTGACATTTTTAGGAACAAATGTATGTTTGTATTTATATATCATGTTTCTATATATGCATTAAGGGACACAAAAGAAAAAGCATTCTTCTCTTGGTCAAATTCTTTGCATATACGAGAAGACCTTTTTATTTAGTATTTTTCCAACAAGCTATGTTGGTACCATTGCCAGGCCTCCATTTTAGGAGTTTTTTTAATGTTACTCCATTTTTACCAGAGACCAAATGTAATCACTTGAACAGGTTGTCTCTTTTTTGTCATGTACCTGTCATTTACCTCTTTTCTGTCCAAATCTCTGCTGTTCTAGGAGCTTTTTGTACACCCCCATCTACACTGTTTTTTTCCTTTTTTTTTTTTTTTTCTGTTTCCCAAAGTCATTCCTTTGTTTCTCCTCTTCCAGGGAACCACATTACAGAAATACTGAAATAACAAACAGAACTGAGTTGTGGGAGTTATTCTACTCGAAGTTGCATACAAGGCACATTCTCAGTGAAAGCAGACCAAACGACACACCGGGAAAAAGACAAGCTTTCTAAGCACATACCTTCAAGTCATGAAGGTGTTCGTTGCTGCTATCATTCAGGTCTTTCCTCTGCAGACAGCTACAAAGGTGAGAGGTTTATCTGCTGATTAGGTATCAGCACTTCAATATGTTCATTCTGCCTTTTCCCTTCAAATTTTAACTGCAATAATAAAGTCCTGTCCTCCAAAGCCTAAAAAGTACCTTTAAAACTAGGACACGATCAAATACCACATTCAAAATTAGTTTGTTATATTCAAAGATTTGAACTGAGAAATGTTGTCACATTACATGTAGAGGATATAAATGCTTGGCCAGGTATGACCTTTATCCATAACACATACGTGCTGGCATGCCCATTACATTAGGTATTTCTCTTTCACTAGATTTGTCACTAATACTACTGTAATTACTTGTATCGCTCCTTTGATTAACCTGCCAGCTTTACATAAATCATTTTTCCAAGGATCACGATGCTTTTTTTTTCCCTTCCACACACAGTGAGACCTCAAGTGTCCCACAGTAGTCATAGATGGGAATGGAAGATATATCTAGCTAAGAGGCTTACACTGCTCTTTAATCACGCTGAATAAATCTGGAATGTCTGTAACTCCATGATAAATACAGTTTCTGAGCAATTAAGATTTCATTTAAATGAATTTCATTTTCACTCAGAGCATTCAGCCAATTTTTGCACTATAAGCATTTGGAATAGCTGTATGATAAGAAGGGAGAGTTAACCACAGCTAAGCAAACAAAAGCCTGCCGTACCTACTGTTAGCCACCATAACATAAATTGTGTCTGCTTATTCTGTTTGATGATTCTGGTATCTTTTGCTCAAACATTGTGTTCAAGAATGCTACAGAAGAGAAGAGGACAAATCTGGTAGGGAGTAAAATAACGTTTGAGAAAACTGCGTGATAAATTAGGTGATGAATGGATAGAAGTGATCATACTGTGAACTGTCTAGGAATTACACACTGAGAACAATTTATCATGGCAGTTTCACCTCAGCCACTTTCCTTCTTGCTAGCAAACTCCTGCAGAACTCCAAGCTGCGAAGCGAAGCATTAGCAATCCTTGTCTCACCAACCCATATGATTTTTGGAAAGGGAATAGGTTTCAGGTGAGCTTGCCCACAGCAATTCCTAAGCAGTTTTTGTGGCCTCCTTTCTACTCCTGTAAATTTCAGAGGTAGAGAGTACTACCCAATTACTCCAGTAATTGCCCCAGTGGATCAGTAGAACAAAAATTCTTTGTAAGATGTCATCCTCCATATATTACAAACAATTATGGTTCACTTCCACCATGGAGAACAGTACTTTAATTCATTTTTTTCTATTAGATTTCTGTTTCCAAACATTAGTGTTTTTTTCTTAATAAAAATAAAAGTACACAAAAGTATGTTTTTAATATATAAGATTGTGCTTTCTATTTTATTTTTTTATTTTTCTTAAGTATACTCCACTGTATTCTCCCAGAGTATCCCTTTTTGCTTGTTTTCCCCCAAAGATGTTGTCACAATTTTGAAAGCAACAGAAGAGATTTTTATACTATCTGTTAGTAAGGACACCACAATCAGCCAGCTACCAGGTTAGAAGTCACTGATCGGTGATGTTGCAATTGATGTATCATTGCTGCAAGTGACAACATTTATTTTTAGTTCTTAGTCGGCAGATATTCGCCACTGAAAAAGCTTTGCAATTTGTACTAGTTTTACAGTAATTACTAAATTAAAAACAGAAACCAAGTGGTCTCTCAAGCAGTTTATTTCTTCAACAGTCATAACTTTTCTTGGTCTTTAATGCTATCTGAATGCAGTTGCATTCACTTCCATTTATAGTAAGGTGAATCACTGTGAACTGATTATGACTTAATTGATTACATAGGTCTTAATTTATGTCACTATTTGCCTCCTTGCTGAAACTGTACAAGAGCCTTTAAAAGTTGTAGTCACCTAGTGGTAATCTGATTTCTCCTTTGCTGTCAGGAAACCATTCTGAAATCTACGGAGTGCTTTCAGAGGTGCAATTATAGAGCATCTACAGCAAAGAACTGGCAAACGCCTTTGAAACGAGGCCTTTGGCTGGGGTGACTAAAAGTGTGAAGGACTGCTCCTCTGCTTTCATTAAGCAGAAAAAGTGAAATTTTACCAACTGCAAAATGGGCAATTTGGTAACAAGATTCTTAAAATTTTGCTTCAACTCTTCCTCAGTATGTCAGATTAATGTATTATAAACCCTACAAAATCACTTTGCTCGAAACAATGATTCAAGCTGCTCTATCAGATTTTGTATTTAAAGGGCTTAACGATAACAGCCATAATGTCTTATTAGACACGATGGCATAATTTCAAGGCTGTCCTATCAACTTCATCCTGACAGCTTTTCTATTTCCTGCAGCTGCCTTGCTCACTTATTCTTCTGCACACAGAAATAAAAGTATAAATCCCAGTAATGAAAACAGTCAAGCCACTCATAAAATGTCATATTACTCTGAGACTGCACATCACTCTCCAAACAGTATCCTGTCAGTCACATGCTCATTCTTTAAGAGACAGAGGCACTGGCCTGAAACATGGTTGGAAAAAAGAAATGCACTCAAAAAATAAACAAACAAAATGCCATAAACTGCAAAATATGAAAAATTTTGCCTTAATCACACACCGTTCAAGACATTAAATATTACATAAAAACTACTTTTAAAACAACCACATGCAAAATGGAGGGGCAAAAAGGTGACAAGACATCACTGTGCTTACTCTGTCACTGGCAAATCAATAAATGAAAAATGAGGATATAGAGATATAACTTTCTTTTTTATGGACTTAAAGGATGGAGAATATGACATCTCTAACAAATGTCACTGCATTCATTCAATAGAAACTTTTGCTTTCAATTGCAGTTTCAAAGCTTTTTTTTTTTTAATGAGGAAAGTAAAGAAAATAAGAAATAAGTACGGAACTGCTGTGACTGATGGATAAGCTTGTGATTAACATCCCAATTTAGTATCAGCGGTGTTCCTAAAAAGATTTAACCTCATTGTACATATTCGAAACTTGCAGCTTGACTTCTAAGACAGGCCTGTAAAAACATGTTTGAAAAGATTAACCTAAATTTCTCAAAATGTCACAAATCTGGTGGCACAGAAAGGCACTCTGAAAGCTTCCATGATTTACAAACCACCCCTAAATGCACTAATTGGCTAGGATAGCTCACTTCATTTTTTTGTTACAGAAGCATACTTTTAAGTAGGTTTGCCTGGATTACTTCATGAGTCTATCATGTTAACAAATACACCTTAACGTGAGAACCAGCTTTCAAAACAACCTCACACAACTGAAATTCAGTTTTGCCATTCACACAACCACTAAAAGAAAAAAAAAGCAAAGATTAAAAAGAATTCAAATAATCATCCGAGATCACCAGGTAGGCTTCAGGGAGATAACTGAGATGATAAGCCCCTATTTTGTTAAGCTTGTAAATCTGGAAATATATTCCTTTGCTCGTTTTCTGTATGACATTTTGATGCTCACAGGGAATGTACACAGATCTATTATAGAAAAAAATTATTCTTATCTTTCATAACATCAAATCTTTCAAAATGGTTGTTTATTTGATTTATGGAATGTATACCAGAAGATACACAATGTTTTGTTCATAATATGGCAAAAAAAAACTCCCTACACTTCAGAATTTTCCTCTTTTGCAGAATTAATTTCTCAACATTAATTTTCATCTTTTACATTCATGAAATGAACACAAATGCTATTGAGTCACCAAGCATTTGCAACACTCTAGCCATGCTGGACATTCTGGAAATTCATCGGCAAACTCAGTGCTCTAGCATGACACTGTCTCATGGCAGAACATAATGGTCAATAAAAGGATGCTTATGAACAGAGGAAATGAAACATGCTATTGTCATTACAGCAAAACAACTTTAATGGCAAAAATCAGTGTAACTGCAATCAGTAGTAACTGTTATTTTAGTAGAAACAAGAAAATTGAGGCTGTAGATGTAGTCACAACAGAGATGCTGCGCTCTTGGAATCTGCTTTTGCACACGGAGCCAGAGAGAACTACTGAGCTGCAGAAAACAGCCAACTATACAATTGCTCAGAATAATAAAGAAGCATTCTTAAAAATTAAGAGCTGCTACAAAAAAAGAGAGATGTAAGTGTGTGATATATTTTATTTATGCATCTTTTCTTAATTAAGTCTCCACATTAGCATAAGAAAGCTTCAGAAATAATGCCAAAACATGGACTCAGGAACCTATTCACAACGATACTCACATGCTTAACAGCTACTTAAACATCTCATTTTCATTAGAGTTTAAAAAGGATTAGAGAACAAATATGTTTGAGGAACTTAAAATTCACATTACAGATATTACAGCTCTTCTGTTTTCCTTTGAGTTAAATCTACCATTTCTAGGCAGTGTCTGGGAACTGCCAAAGATATGCAAGGCACCTCTTCTAAGTAGAAGTATTAAAGAGTCAAGTCTACATGTGGAACAGATGAGATCCACTGTGAAAGAATTTCTCCTGAAGGTCTGACTTCTATCAGGAATCCTTACAGTGGGCTTCACACACTGTCTTGCACAGGCTTAAGATGATGCTTAAATGTTCTGCAGGGCTAGAATTAATGAAAATACAAATATTGGGTGGAAAGGAAACTTATGAAGTTCAACAAGGGCAAGTGCAGAGTCCTACATCTAAGAAGGAATAACCACATGCATCAGTACAGGTCAGGGGCTGACTTGCTGGAAAGGAGCTCTGCAGAGAAGGACCTAGGTGTCCTGGTGGACAACAGGTTGGCCATAAGCCAGAAGCGTGCCCTTGTGGCCAAGAGGGCCAGTGGTATCCTGTGGCACACTAAAAAGGGTATCCAGCAGGTCAAGGGAGATGATCCTCCCCCTCTACTCTGTTCTGGTGAGGCCACGTTTGGAATACTGCGTCCACTTCTGGGTTCTCCACATCAAGAAAGACAGGGAACTTCTAGAAAAAGTCCAGCAGAGGACCGCAAAGATGACTGCAGACACAGAGCACCTTCCTTACAAGGAAAGGCTGAGAGCCCTGGGATTGTTCAGCCTGGAGAAGACTGTCAGGGGATCTTATCAATGCTTATAAATATCGAAAGGGTGGCAACCAAGTGGATGAGGCCAAAGTATTTTCTTTTTCTCCTTGTCTGGAGACGTTCAAAGCCTGCCTGAACGCTTTCCCGTGTAAGCTATTCTACAGAACCTGCATTAGAAGTGGGGGTGGACTAGATCATCTCCAGACGTCCCTTCCAACCTCTACGATTCTTTGTTTCTATGATTGTTCTGAGCAACCATGACTAAAATCATATTTGTGAAATATGATTCAACAGTTTCACAGTAGCTAAGTTACCTAATGGCCACCAAATACTTTTATTTGTGAAGATGAAAAATAGGCTTTAGTAGATGACCTTGGGCTGTTTTTCTTCATTAATAAAACCTTATCATTTCTGCTCTGTCAACGGTTTACGGGCATTAGGCCCGATTCCGTGACAAAGGGGACGGGGGACCGATGGGCCCACGTCCCGGGAAAAGGGGAAAGGGGAAAAGGATAAGGAGATGGCCCTGAGAGCAAAGAACAGCGGCAACAATCTGAGGAGAAACAAACTAATTTACTAAATAGGATATCGCAACGCAAAACAACACAGTATAATACAATATAATTACAATTTAAGCTGATAAATCCAATACAATGAGAGAGGGTGTCCCAAAATCAAGGTAGGCCTTACTCTACTACCGACGATAAGACGGCTGGAGAGCGAGGTGCTGCCAAGACGAGAGACAGCGGAAAAAAAGGGACGAGGTCTCGTGATCTGCAAGTTTTTATACTGCGAGCTTTTATCTTTTCCCTCTGGCTGGAAAATGGTAACAGAGGAGCAAAGTGCCGTGGGGAATGTAGTAGTCCTTCTCTTCTGAGAACCAGGTACATTCACTACATGATGTTATGATGTGGAGTACCAATAACCGAAAATCATAAAACCATGACACTGCTCCAAAGAATAGGGCAGTTTGTCTTCAAGGCAAGAATAAAAAATATACAAATACAGGATTTAAAAGTCCCCTCTGATAATTTGGTAATTACATACATTTTAAGATAATTACCGTTACGTTAAAGAGTCCTGTAACCAGCAATGTAAAAAAAACAAAAACAAAACAACAAAAAAAAAAGAACCAACAACAGAACAATAAAAGATAAACAAACCACAGTTAAAATTTCATAGCACACAACTTCTGAAGATGAAAGATGCTGGGAGATAGCTTTCTTTCAATCTCATTTGCTATTTTCTCATCACAAAAGTGACAGCTTTATCAGATGTCATTAAGTTCTGGCAAAGTATCAGGGTAATTGCTGGTGTTCCCTAGCTAAACTTCTTGTAAACTGTGAACATGTTAATATGTTGGACAGAGTAAAAAACACTAAAATCTTGTGGAAGTGTGAACCTCTTACTAAACAAAGAAACTCTCCATATCCTCCACTGCAAGACATTTCAGACATCACAGGAAAAATCCCAGCTCTTCAGAAAAAACAACAAAACTACACACAGCTTTGCACTAAACTGTGGAAAAAATAGCAACGTTAAATACATGTAAACAAACAAAAGGAGAATGTGTAAGTACTTACTGTATAAGTAGTAAGTGGCGACTATATAATGATAACTGAAGTTAATTAACAACATTTTATGAATGAATAAATTAGGTTAGCAAATTATTAATATGCTTAAATAATCTTAATACTATCTATCTGTTGAGAATCCATATTCCCCATTTCCATCACAGAATTTAAACCAAATTAAGTTGGCCAATCATGCACATATACTACTGGTTACACATACACATATTGAGTGATTTATATATTGTATATGCTTGGCACATAGCCTGCCCTTGTATTTTTGTTCTAGCCTATACATTTGTACAGGAAAAGAAAGCAATCCTTGAACAATAGCTTTTGCAGATTACCAGTTTGCTGTAACAATTCACTGCGTTATTTTGTTTTCTCCCATAGTGATGTAGAAACTATAGGCAGCAGGGAGCACTAACCTCTTAGCACACCAGTGCCTAATGCACTGCACAGTGGCTCTGATCCTGCTTGATTCTGTGCTCCAATAGGTGGCCCAAATTGCTAAATATCTTGCATATTGACTGACAGAACATGGATGTACTACTATTGGGTTCCCAGAACATGCAGCAATTTGTAGATCAGATGGCTGGACCAAAGGCTTGACTTGGGACAGTATTTAAATGAAAACAAATAAGGTGATACTGGAAGAAAAGTAGATAGGAATAGGAGCAAACCATTCCCACTGCACTCTCTCCCAAGCAAGTGTAAATTAACCCAATTAGTTTAAGAATATTTTCCCTCTCAATTCAGACACCTCCCTGGATCAAAATAGAAAACATTTATTAACTGATGCTTCCAACTGTGACAGAAATTACAGTCATTTTTGTAGTACAGATGGTGTAAAATGCAATCTAAAAATATGATTAAAAGCTCAAAAGCTGAGTAACCCAAGTTCATCTCAGAAAGGGCTGTTTGGATGCTGCTAAAGAAATGCATTTGGAGTTAATTAGCTCGCTTTTTATCTGCTCCTCAATTAAGGACTTCTTACTCTCCCTTAATCATGAAAGAGTCATTAAATTCAACAGACCTGTCTGGATGACCTTACATATTAACAATAAAATAGTTGAACATTTCTTCTTAAAAGTATGAGAATTATTTTAATGAAAATAATGGTACTAGTAATGTCCTGGTCCCTGTAGAATTTGTATGATAGTAAGCCATACATAACAGTTTCAAATACTTCACTTAATATGGTTTTACTCTCATAAAATGGGTGTTTGGAATGTGATGTTTATTCCCATATTTCTGGTGAATTTAATAATTCTTTTCACCCTTTATAAAGATATGAAAACAGGTGCCAATTTCTAACAAGTGGGAAAGCACATGGGTTAAAAAAAAAAAAAAAGTAGAATTTCAGTCATTAATACTAGATCACAATTAATTAGCATGATAGGAAAAAAACTCTGGAAGATGTAGTTAGAACACATTTCCATATACAAAACAAGGGCTCATACCCTCAATGTGGATCCTCTGAATCCTGCTGTGTTGGAACATTGGCTGTCCATTAGCCACATCTATTCTAATTAGTATTTCAAGATTTGCTCAGAATAAAGTTCTGTCCACCACATAGCATAGAAAAGCTAGGTAACTGGTTTAATACAAACAAAAGAATAAAATTAACCTTCAGGCACATGGCTTGATATAGCGATACTATGCACTAAAGAAAAATAGCTCTTTTGGAGCATTTGCTTTTGCAACGATCCGGATCACAAACACAACTTCATTGTGCTGAGAACTAAAATTATCTTCACAGGTCTCCAAAGGAAAAAAGGTATTAAACGCAGATGAGAAATAAAGTGGCCTTTTAAGATTGGGGTGAAATGATAACAGAATGTGTTAAGACATCTACTTTGGATGCTTGGCCACAGTGAGAGTTCCTGTCTCCTGAACTGCCAGTGTGATATTATTACAGAAACAAATAAACAATGGCATGTTAGAAAAACTTACAAATTTCATATATTAAACAATGATCCCTGCTGATGATGCAAATAAAAAAACCCAGCATTTATCACCTCAGAAAAAATTACTATATCATGCAGCTGCAACTATGCTAGGCATTATTGTATTACTGCATTTGACAGAAGGTTAAGTGATAACATATTCAGCAGTCCTTTGACTCTTTTTTTTAGCAGTCCAGCACTTCTAATAATTCCTGAAAGCAAATCATAAAAATGAGGCGAGATTTGAGATTTGACTGTCTTTCTTTTTATGAACATAAATGTAGTGTTGGAAGCCTGACTTTGCTCCAGAACCATCTCTCTTCTTATTTAGAAAAAATGATTATTTGATTGTTCCAGTCCCTTGCATTTGACACATCTAACTAGAATAATGTTCTGCATGTTGACATCTGTTCACACAGAACATGACTGAATTGATTTGGAACTGTAAGATAATTATTGCTGTAGACTGGGCAAGACCTTAGGATATAAAATGTGGAAAGTTGACTCAGCTCTGAAGGTTCGTATCATCTTGGGCAGCAGAACAGCAATAGGTAACCAAGGTAATCTGAGCTATAAACCAATCTACATAATTTCTAAGAAATACAATTTCAATTGAAGGAGGTTTATAATCTTCTGTATCATCCCATCTATAACTATAACTGTTAATACCCACTTTCATTCAAAGTTGAACTATTAAGGGTGTTACCGATACTATCTTAAACAAACACATAATGCCCTGAAACATCTGGATGCTTGGTACTTTTAAATACCAATATTTCAATGGAATTTATCTTGGCTTTTTTACTCTTAGTATAAACAATTATTGGCCAAGTTAGTAGGGATGAGTGACTGAGGACACAATTTCTTCCGTCTTGTGCATTTTGGATACAAAGTAAGGACTTCTCTTTAGACAGATGCAGACAGTATCAAGGACAGACTACTAATATGGAAAGGTGCAAGAAGGACAAGAAATTCCCTCATGTCTCTGAAGAGACAGTGCTGGGGACACAACTAAGACTGCTGTCTCCTGAGTTCAGCCCAGAGAGGATTTGCTAACTTGAAGCTCAACACTGCTGTTCTCTAAGTAATCTTCTGATTCAGAATTTTGCTTAGAATTTTGGCTCTTTCTTTTCACTCTCCCAATGTGTTCATTTCATTTCTTCATTCTTCCTCTTCACTTTAAGAGGATAAGAGAATGGGAATTTTGCTGAGGAAAGAGTGAGATGAAAGATGGAAATCTTAAGGGAGGAATCTCAGCCTCCAGCAGACAGAATAACGAGACTCTCGCTCAAGTTACTCTCTTGCCAGAAGGACACAAAGATGTGAGCTGTGCTAGTAGATGCTCAAAGAAGTGTGATAATTTATGGAAACAAGAGGGAAAGTGTATATATCTACTAAACATATTCAAGGACAAGTCCCTCCACCATCCTTTTTTTTTAACATTTATAATCCGATCTGCTTAAAAGTCTCTTTTGAATCCAAACTAAAGCAATGAATGTTCCAAGTATTCAACCTAAATGTTCACCTTCACAGCTTCAGAAGTTGGCAAGTAGGAGAGAACACACTGAAGTTACTCCAAGAAAAAGAAAAGGTAAATCAAGCCAAGTTGTTTCCATATTTCTTAATATGATTTAAATAACAGATCTGATTTCTAGCCCTGGACATATCCTCAAATGTACATGGCAGTAGCATTTCCAAACTATGTGGTGGGGAAGGAAGACTGTTTAGAAACTGCATTCCCTACTACCCAACCCTCCTCTTCAGAGTTTCTATCTTCTTTGACCCACTGCCAATGTGATAATTTCACATAAAAGAGGAGTGTAGGAGGGTATTATTGGCACTAAAGCATGGGAATAACCTATGGGAAGAAAAGCATTTTTCTTATTCCTTCTCTCTGCTTAACTTCTGAAAATAAAACAGGGGGCTTTAGACAGAAGAAACGTCTTTTTTAGCACAGAAAATAAAAGACAGAAGTCAGACGAGAAATAAACAAGTATGAGAAGAGTAAAAAGCTTACACGTAAATACTTGGAAAAACCATTAAAAGAAGGAGATTTATGCTAAATCTAAACAAAGGAGACTTTAACTTTTCCTTTCTTACCTGTAGCACGTGAATTAGCTGGCCTGCAGATAATTTACAAAGGGCACGCCTTGAGAGCATAGTTAAAGAAAGAGATAGATGGCTGCAGGAAGCATATAGAGATCACAAAATGGAGCAAGAACAGCACGTGAATTGAGGTACATGAAAACATTTGTAATTTTGCTCCCTCACCCTTTCATACTTCCTGTCACTAATGCCCCAAAATGAAACTAGCAGGGACAGGATACAGAGATAAAAAAGAATAAGGAGGTGTGGAAGCAGCCTGCTGACTGCATTGCCATGTAACACGTCTCATGAGTCCTGTGCTTCACAATCTGTGCATCCCCTCACATTCAAGCTACCTGCTCAGATCTCTTCCACAGACACGAACAGGAGGCCACCGCCAGCACAGGAGCCAGGATTTTTCCTTGGCACAATAAAATCCCACCAAGTAGGGGAAGCACACATTTTGCAGAAGTCTGGAAGGAGGCTACTCAAGCCAAAACAAGCTTTTTTACATACCTCCTAGCTTTTAGAATACTACCTGTGTGTTTATACCGGCCCCTTTCATTTCATGTATTTTCCTGGGAGGAAAATTCCCTACACTGAAACATGGGGAGGCTTCCTTGCCCACATTACGAGTCTTTCCATTTAAAGGAGCATCTGGCCTAACGTGCAGGTTTTAATTAAGTGCAATCATTTGTAGTTCTGAAAAATGTATATAAAAACCATACTGAATCAACATAACAGCACTCAGTGACATCTATATTCCACAATAAAACAATAAATATTCCAGAAAAGTATAGTTCTGAGATTAAAAAAGGGGGGAAATCATTTCAATGAGTTATGATCTGTGGTTCCTGCTGCTATTTAAAAAAATTGTACATCCTTTGAACTTAGCTATAAAGAACAAACAATTCTTGTGCTGCACTGCAAAGAAAACCTGGATTTCTAATGAGTTAAGACTGTATTCATTTATTAAAGAAGGAAAAAAGGTGACTGCAAGGAAATCAGTGTCATGAATCATTCCAGTAATTTAGAACTATGCCACCCACCTGCTTGTATGTCTTAGAGCCATATGCAAAACATTAATTCACTCATAGAGGCAGATTAGCTCAAGTAACACTCTAGTCTAGCAAAAGAGATCTTTTTATTGGCTCGAATAAGCTCATACGACTTCACAGTATGCAAATGTCAGATCTGTTTACTTACCTGTACTACTTTATTATAAGAGATGCTACGCACGATGAGACCTGAAGTTGCCTGTATTCAGGCAAAAAATAGTTACATCTATAAAACATAATACCAATCAAATAAATACCATTCAAATATTCATTTGATAAAATACCAACTTAACACATATCTTTTTGTTAGTGGTTGTTTCCACTTGATTCTAAATGTTTTCCTGTGATTGTCACCTTTATCTTAGTTGTCTGACCCATTGTCCAACCTCAGATCTTCACAATTTTTACACTACTTTCTTTGCATTGTCAGCCAGAAATGCATAAGCTAATGATATCTCTGTTTAAAAATCGGAAAGCAAAAAGCAAAAAAATAAAAAAATCTGAAGCTGATGGTAGATGTAGTACTTTGATACTTTGTAAAAAATAAATGAGGTAGGAATCTTAAATTTTATTTTATTTATTTAAGTATGACTAGCCAGAATACTTGGAAAAAACAGACAAGCTTTAAATAGTCTTAGAGGTTTTCCTAAGAGTAGCAATTTCTCCTATAAGCAATACTGCCCTGCCTCTATGAACTTTCAAGTCAGGCTACGTCCTGTCCAGAGAGCTTCCCAGAACAGCAGAAAGCACATTCTAATTAGAATGCTGCTGATGTAATACTGGTTCTTCAGGCATGGACATCAATGGTTTTGAGGGACTTTCCCATGTTCTCCATCTAAGATTTTCTTCCTGTGATGTGTGTAGCAAGTCTACTGTGCTCAGGAAAATTTGCGGCTACTCTTCTGTGTCCTCTACAGCAACCTGCAACCCCACAGCGGCATTTGAGGTTTTCAGACAACCACAGTCTAACTTAGAATGAATGCTCTGACCCACATATTTGACATTTCATACATGGCTTGAGCAGATAAGCTGTTCCATGACGCAGCATTTGCAAAAACAGGGCTGTGAAGTGCTCATATGTTTTCTGTACGAGCTCATGAAAGGCCAGTGAACTACCCCAGGCATTTGTGGTGCTAGAACTACCTAAAACTAGCATGTCAGGCCAGTGTTGTCTGTTTTCTATCATCTTGCAGAGGTTTGGTGCATGCAAACATGGGAGGATGTAATTCTGAACAACTGAAATATGCTTGTGTGAGTGTCTGAACTGAAAAACAGGTAGAGAGACAATGATTCAGTAGGTATGTAATCTTTTTTGGATTTAGTATTAAGCAGAAGCAGACAACTAATAATACACTGTGTTTATTTTAGATGAAGGAACGATGAAGGTTTTACAGTTGCTGCATTCATCACACACTTTCAGTGTTATGTGATAAACTATATTAATGTCTTTTCTCCAAACGAAGCAGACATTGTGTGGTAGGATTGTTTTGTCTTTTTCAAGCATCTTTTTCTTCACTTGCTGGTTTTCTCATATATATGAAGTTTCTTGAGCTATATCGCAAGGCATACTCATCTTGGCATACATAAACAATGTTTGTATGAGTTGCAGTTATTTAAGAGTGTTTTAAACATCCTGTCTGTCCTCATCCACACCACTTTTTGAGGAGAGGGGCCAAACACTATATTTTTCTTTAATGCGTTTATTATTAACTACAACTGTATTTTATCTGTTTGTTTCTGTAAATCTGACTGCATTTCCAACACTGCTTCCTTCATCACTAGCACTTTTTCTTGGGTTCCCCTACCTGGCATATTTCACTGAGAGTAGAGACAGCATTTAACATAACATATGTACAAGCTGTGTTCTACTTTGTGGAATACCATACAGGAAATAGAAACAGTGGCAAGACCTTTCTGTGTGTTTTTCAAACAGGAAATATAAGTGAAAGAGAGAAGTCATTTTTCCCCACTCCCTTAGAGACTCCAGAAGGAATCTCTACATGAGCGCAATGTACAGTGAATTGTGGGAAATATGATGCTGAATGAAAGCAAGGTTCTCAACACCCGATGAGATCATAGAATCATAAAATGGTTTGGATTGGAAGGGACTTTAAAGACCGTCTAGTTCCAACCCTCTTGCCATGGGCAGGGACACCTCCCACTACATCAGGTTGCCCAGAGTCAGCCTGGGCAAGATGCAAAATTTACTCACTATCTGCACCTCTCCTTTCATTTCATCTTATTAAAGCGGCTACTTTCATGAAGTCATTTGTTGTCAGGCCTTTCTTTGGAGATCCAGAAAGAACCCTGCATCATCTTTCCTTCTTTATCATGCCTGCCCTGCAGGAAACTCTGTCTCTTGTAAACACACAACTAAGAGAGCATAGCAGGAAAATAATAACTGCAAATGTACTTTCTGTCCTCCAAAGCAGTCTGCTCTTCCAACAATTCCTGAATGAAATTCTTAACAAACTATTTCCAATTTTTCAGAAACAATAAAGGACTTTGTCACGGTTCTGGCCCAGTTCGGCCCAGTTCTGTGACTAATGGGGCAGAGGGACTCATGGACCCATGGCCCGGGAGAGGGAGAAGGGGGAAAGGGAAAGCTAGGGAGATGGGTCTAAACAAAGAACAGTGGCCATCAACTAAGGGAGAAAACTAATTTGCTAAATATGATAGTGAAATGCAAGATAACAATATAATATAATTAATTCTTTAACTCCCAGTGCACTGCAGGATGTTATGATGTGGAATACCAATCACAGAAATCATAAAACCACGACAGACTTGTTCTGTTTAAGAGAAATACTTAATTACAGTGAAGAGACACTTTAAAGATGAAAAGGTACTCATAAAATCCAATCCGAAAATTCTAAGTGACTGAAAAAGGTAGTGATCTTGTATAAATGTGGTAAAACTTGTATATTTAGGCATTATAAAAGCCTTCCTTGCTTAATATCCTACATATTAATATGGTATCTAATTTAATATGATAGCTTGTGTTCACAATTTTTAGTTACAGCTTGCTGTTATTTGGCAGGTAAAACCAAGCACCACATAACTGGTATTCATGGGTTCATACACTGTACTTTCATTATGTAGGCTTACAGCAAACAGTTTCAGAGTGGATATAACTTTCTTAAAATAAAGTGTTCAAGAAAATTAAGTCTTTCATGTGAGGTCACCTTCTCTGAAGATACAAAGGCTGCTCTGAAAGTAATGCCTCTTATTTTATTATGTTGGCCCACAACATCAGAGGCAGATGTTGGTGGTATGACAGTAGAGGTTGAATCTTCTCCTGAGTATTGTAATGTAAAATTACATTTTGTTGCAGTGCAACAGATGGCAGCAGATGGGCAGTCTGACAAAATGGTACCTGACGTGGAAGTGAGGATGAAGCAAAGGCGTATGTATCACTGAATTCCTCCATGCAGAAAAAATGGCATCCATTGACATTCATTGACACTTGCTGTACTTTTCTGGAGACAAACAGTGGATGTGAGCACAGTGAGGCAGCAGGCAGTGCATTTCAGCAGTGGCGAATGCAGGTCACCCCTGCCAGTTCAGACTTTTATGAACATGGCATGTGAGCTCTTGTTCATCGCTGGTGAAAACTCACAGCTAATGCTGGTGACTGTTGAAAAATATCATTATGCAGCTGAGAATTTGCTCTGTCAAACAGCGTTATTGTGCTCTTTTGTATCTGCTGCAGTTTCCATGGAAATAAGAGGCATCACTTTCAGAGCGACCTACTACACTGTGATCTTTAACTAATGTAGAAGACCGTGCATTTCAAACACAAAACAATGAACATGTAGACTTTATAAACTGCTAAAATTAAAAGCGAAGCAGGTGTTTCAAGTTTCTGTAGAGCCACATGCTTTTTGGTTACAATTTTAAGTCCCAACACATTAGTCTTCCTAAGACAAAGCACTGAGCAGAATCAGATGGTAGTCAGGTACTTCTGCTGCTGTTCTATGTATTAAAACATGAGAGTGGTGCAGCATAATAATTTGGGTCTGAGATCACGAGTACAGCTGAATGGTAACAAAATGGAATATGAGGAAAACATTAGAAAGTGGAAAAAGACGCAGTAAGCCAGACAGAAAATAACTGCTTCACTGTCCATTTTGGAAAAAAAGAAATCTACCCTAATGAATTTTGTTCCCATGAAAGAAAATAGGCTGAATTAGAAAAATTTGCTAGTAACTTCAAATCTGATTACACTGAAGTTAAAAAAAATACCAGAAATCCACAATATACCACCACCAATGAGGAGCTGAAATACTGAAATAAATGAAAGCCCAAATTGAACCCCCACATCCCTGAACATTAGAATACCTTTAAAGTCTTTAATTGTAGATACATAAGATAAAAATAATTGCCTCATTTTGGATACAAATTATTGCAACTGTTAAAAAGATTTTTTAGTTATATAGCATGTTTGTATACAGTCTTGTATTTGTAGCGTATCACAACATACATAGCAATAAATCTGTAATATTTATGTACATATGCTTAGGTGTAAGTCCACATCTACACCCTTAGAGACAAGAGATAGCACTACTAACAGAGTCTCATTTGGAACTTTTCCAGCTTTTGGACTGTAGATTAAGTACTATTTTTATTTTCTCAGAGAAGTAAGGTAAAACATATTATATTCAGGCAAGAACAGAATGGCAGAGTTCACAAGGCAGATGGTGCCTGAGTTGTCACTTTGTTGTTCACTACTGAGGAAATACAGCAGAACAATGACTTCTGACTGAAACTTGACTTATACACAAAAAACACATCAGACTCATACATTCACTTGCCTGATATTCTTCCTATGCAGTGCAAAGTCATCTTTTTCCAGAAAAAAAAAAAAAAGGAAAAAGAAAAAAGAAAAAAGAGAAAAGCTGCTAGGGATTTCCCTTTCTGGATAATTTGGAGGCCTCATCTCAGAAGTCAAAAGCTATCCTACTTTAAAGAAGAAAAGAGTGGGCTGATCAACTTATTTTAAATATTTCAGTGGAACGAAAATTTTGGCAAGATTCTGAAAGAAGAGACTGCTCCTTAAAAATCACCACCACCACCAACATGCACATGAAAATATTCAATAGTAGTTAATGTTCTCATTGGTTCTAGATTTTTCTTAGTATGTGGAAATACAACTACAATGTAGTTCTCACAACTACAGTAAGCTGTAGAGACTGAAAAAATATGCCAACTTAGATATGAAGAATTAGAAAGGTTTTAAGGTAAGTCCTTTCACTTTCCCTACTTTCAAAAATGCTTTGACTTACCAGCGATTATATCTGTTTTCAAAACCCCCAAACCTTGCAATAAATCAAGATTATCCTTTGATAAAGTGCTACCAATAATCAGAAACATACAACAATGTATAAAATTGTGCTGGAAAGGACTCCATTAAAAGGTTTTACCATCCCATTTGCAGGTCTTTGCTTTGTTATTTGAAAGCTTCATAAGGAATGGAATATGTATATAGAAACAGGAAAATCTTAACAAATTTGAAAGTATTTGCTTCTTGCATTTCTTTCAACATAAAAAGTGAAGTTAAAAAAAAAAAGAACAAAAACAAAACCCTGAATTCAACTCATCTTCTCCATATCAAAACAGAATCAAGATACACAGCAGTGATAACAAACAGCATCACTGCTGTAATGTATGCCATATTTCTGCAGAACTAATTGATCGACATTGACAGACACCAAGATGCTGAGTCATTAAATCTACATGGACTAACATATAACTGACTGGAATTTTTCACTTGAAAAGCACAGGCAGGGCTTGCATTTCAGAAAATATGGTAATAAAAGATTCTTCATATGGAACTGCTTACTCAAAGTCATAAGATGAAAGCACCAATAGTCCATATCTAGGGATAACAAATTGTTGTGGGCAATCTTCCTAAGCTGACAGGTATATATCTTTGGAAAAATATGAAAGGAGCCCCGTGGTATAAATGTTTCACTCTTTAGGGATATCTGTTCTCCATCCTGCAGCCCCTGAACTTATCATTTGACACTTCATCCCGGTGTTTAAATCATGATTATCAATGATTATTGTCAATTTTCAGGAAGATACTTGCAAATATATTTTACCTTTTGTTCCACATTTTCAAGTGTGACATGGGAGTGAACATGGCCTGATCACATCTTACAGCATTCAAATTCTTAGCAGAATGTCACTAAACGTAACTTCCATTTTTCTCCAGCGGTTTGCTACCAACAAGGTACTGGTTTGCTTCAGCTTCCACAAACCTGTATGATGCTGCTGTTCAAAGCTGGAAGCTTGATAATGAGAACAAGAGAGAGCAGGATGCTGACTGAGGGCCTCCACTTAGCTTGGGGAACCAGGGTTCTATGAATAGCCACGAGAGAGCTTAGGAGGTGCTACTGATTGTGTCTGTTGGCAAGACTTTACCTTTTTAAGTTCTAGAACGCCTCTGAGGTAAACAGCTATTACAATGACGCAGGCAAAACAGGGGGTGGAATTCTTTATCCAAGAGGCACAAAGCAAAATTATTCAAGATCAGGTGCTGATTTTAGAGAGAATTGACTTTAACACCGAGCCCATACAGAATGGTATTATAGCCACAAAGATGTTTTTTTAATCCTCCATAGCACGCAAATGAAGATGGTGCTTTTCTAATAATGACTTAGCAGGTTTTATTTATCCTAATTGTCAGCTTCTATAGTAAATTTAATATGAATTATTAGTGAATTAAGATTTTCTCCATCACAGATGTCTGTTTTAGAAAGCCATGAAACTGTAAACAAACAAGTCTTTAAAACAAGCTTACAAGAAAACAGAAATATGTTAAATGAAAACTATAGAAGAAGGCCAGTTGTACAGAAAAATTGGAAACAAATATGAGATAGAGAAAGGTGCAGCAGCACCAATACAGCTATGCTTTAAGGAGTTTTATATCTTTATTTCTAATTTTTTTCTAAAATTTCTGAATTTCCTAATAGTTTCCTAAGTACTGTTTCTTGCTGCAGCATGTCAAACACCCTTCTTGCAAGTCATTAGTTTTTAAACCGTAAGTACAATTTTAAATTATAACAAACTAATGCCAGCTAACTCACAACGAAGCTCATCTACTCTAAAGAGTAGATCAAGCCTCTCAGAATGAAAATTAGTACAGGAAGTGCTGTTTTAGTTGGTGGGGTTATAGATGAAAGCTGCTCTTTCTTCCAGTCCACCTCCCTACTGAGTTATACACAGACTTCTTCTGTACCACAACGTCAGATCTAGTCAGAAGTCTTCAGTAGACCAGATCACTGCCTTTTGTATACTGCATGTACAATTTAGAGTCTTAAATTTTCCCAACATGTGAACTTAAACATGGCAATTTAAAAATGTTTTACACTGACAAAATTTAAAACCTGATGACATTCTCTCTTAGAAAATATTTTTCTCAAGCTAGGTTTACAAAAGAAGCAGAGGATTGTAGTTTAGCACCAAAGCATTGGAAAGAAAAATTTTAAGATTTATTTCAAATGGTTGGAATGCAAGCACACTTTAGTCAAGTCCATTGTTCCTAGCAGAAAGCAATGTCAACATAAGGAAGCAACTATAAACAGCTGATAGAAAGCAAAGTAAAGCAGTAAAAACAGCAGGAGTAAAACTGAAATCTGTGCATTTGCTCTTGTTTGTATGACAGGAACCTATAGGAATTAAACACACAAATACATAAATACCCACTTTTCTACATACATGTACTTATTAAAAAAATCCTGTCTAAATATTCTTAGTTCAGGATATGATTAATGTAGCCTATCAAAAGCCAGATGGTGCGAAACCAGAAGCATCAATCAAACTGAAAAGACCACCGAGTGCTATCCACAACGATGTGCTCACAAATGGAATTTGTGGTCACAGACCCTAACACATAGCATGCAGAGGAAGCCATAAACATAGTGTCAGTGCCCTGAGGAACGCACAGAAACAGAGCAGGCTTTGTTAGACAAAACCTGGAGAAGAAGTACTCACTGTTGTAGGCTCTGACTGAGAAGACTCTGCAAGGCAAATGTATGTGTTTTAAGTAAAAAATTAAAAGCAAACTCTTTAATAATGTTTGCACTGATGACAGTATCTGTCAAAATGTCCACCTGCCATTTGATTTAATATGGAATTGTGCCATGTGCTCACAAGGAAGCTGCCACTGTCTGTCTGCCACGTGAATTGGTGTTTAATGGTTGCTCCAGCACAAGGCTTACAAATGGTTCATATTTGCAGTTTTATATTAGGCATTTTCTGCAAATGTTCTATGGGAAACAAGGTTGGGATCTGCAATGTAGAACAGAGATGGCTTATGTCTTGTCAGGTTGTGTAGCAAGCAGGCCTTTTAAATAAAAAGTGTTTGTAAAATAAATGGCATAAAAGAGCACAACTTCCCATACATGCATCTCATAAAAGATGGTTGGATTGCTAGAGGAGACATGGAAAAGAACAGCAGTAAGAACACCTGTGATCTTTCCTGGAAACAGAATGACGGAATGAAATAAAGACTTGAAGGATTTGTCAGAATGACTGCTTGTATTTGCAAACTCAGTGTTTCATCACAACAGCTCTCTTATGTGTACTACCTGTATCAAATTTCTTTGAAATCTAGAAGGGCTGCTCTGAAAGTGATGCCTCTTATTTTATGATGTTGCCCCACAATGTCAGAGGTGGATGTTAGTGGTATGGCAACAGAGGCTGAATCTTTACGCCAGTGTTCTGTTTCATTTTGTTGTCATCTGACAAATGGCAGCAGAGGGGCAGTCTGACAAAATGGCATCTGACATGGAAATGCGTATGAAGGAGTGTGTTATTGGATTCCTCCACACAGAAAAAAAAGGCAACCACTGACATTCACTGACGCTTGCTTAAAGTTGACAGAGACCAAACAGTGCATGTGTGCACAGTGAGGTGGTGGGTGGTGCATTTCAGCACTGGTGACAGTGACAGTAACAGTGACAGCAACCTCCATTGGTGCAGATTTTTATGAGCATGGAATGTAGACTCTTTTTCATCACTGGCAAAAATGCATAGCTAATAGTGGTGACTATGTTGAAAAATAGTATTTTGTAGCTGAGAGTGTTCTCTATCAAACAGTGTTACTGTGCTCTTTGGATCTGTTGCAGTTTCCATGGAAATAAGTAGGAAGCATTACTTTTGGAGCAACTATGTGCTTTAGAAAGAAATCTGGTGTTTTGGTGACCTTTAGCAACTACTTCCATCTATTTATATTTTTAAATAAAGCCATATGGCTAGGCCTGACTTTCAGGATTGTATGAGGAAAGCGCGAAAGAAAAATTAAGCCTAACATATTTAAATACTTCAAAAGTCAACATAAAGTATTTACATGAATTAAAATGTCATTTTATTGACACTAAGATGAATATATGAAGAGCATGTCACAATTATGAAACAAAAGACATTTTGTTAACCTGCATTTATAACAAATTCTAGGTTTGTAGCTGTCTTCCTACCGACTCTGATCACCCCTGGTACACTAAAGCTCAGCGCAGCTAAAATTGAACCACACGTTCTAGATGTTCTCTTCTGCCCTTTTCTGAGATCTAGACCTCCATGGTTTATCTATACTGCAGAGTTAGACTGAAGACTAATGACTGAGTATCAACTTTAGAATGAGGTATGGAGGTCCTACAAGCCTAGCTTAATTTACACAGCTAGAGTACATGTTAGCATCCAGATAATGTAACTGCAACTTGTCAGTTCTACTGTAAGTGTGCATACTGTCACAAGAGTACTTCAGTACTCTCAAAAAGGAGGAGCAACTGGTAAAAAAATGTAGGATATTTTTGTAGTTACACTTGAACACAGACACTCCTAAGATCATGAGCCCTACCAAGACACAGTCAGACGGAGGACAAGACTTCTGAAAGCATGTTTGTATGAACCCTAAATTTCCCAGGTAGCTATAACAGATGCTTCGATTCATGTGACAATGACAAAGATTTACTACACAAAATCCACATGGCTTGCTAGAATGTTCTGCAAACATCTCCTTCAGCTATCTTTGAAAAGCAGGTGTTTGAGCTCATGCTGAAACTGTGTACTAACTGTGCTGTGTTGACAGACAGCACTGGAACAAGATCCCTGCATAGAACAATCTAAAGCCCAAATTCAATTTATAGTTCAAATTGGCCACTTTACCTGAATTTATCTTTTTTCACCATATCGTAACTAACCTTTCTTCACTCTCTTTGTTAAGTGGAATATAGTACCGACAGTACTTCCAGTTCCAAAAAGCAGAAGTGAGTTTTTATAGATTGGGAAAAATTTGATCTCATCCTTCTCTGACTTACTTGAAATAACATCAGACTCTTTTTGGCTGATACTTGAAATCAATTTCAGCTCTAATTTTTTTGGCGGTTGTGTGTATAGTTGTGTGCAAACCTATGCAGAAGAATGTTAAAAGAGGATAATTTTTCGCTTCCATAGTTTTTACTGTCAGACACAAAGCCAGAAAATATACACCAGCTTCACTGCTTTACATCAGTGATTAAAAAATAAACAAATAAAATTATTAAAGAGGAATAAGGAAGAAGAAAAGTAAACAGAATATGCTCACTCCATGCAAGAAAGACCAATTATATCCCAAATGATAAAAGCACTGATGCCAACCTGGGTAAAACTCAGAACTTTAAATAACACATAAAGCACCCAGAAAGTCTACAATAATTTCATGAGCAAAACCAAGTTTTGCCTCCAGCAAAAAGTTGATGGACAGAAGGTAGGGTCAGTTATCACATCCATTAGTGAAGTTCCCAAACTTGAGTCTCTAGACATGTAATTAATTAAAAATGAACAAGCTCGGAAGAGCTTGGTCATAAGAACATTTCAGTCAACAGCAAAGTTTAAATTCTTGAAGAGAGAAGAACACCATTATCAGCAATACTCTCCTATCTCTGTGGGTTGGTTCTTACCATACTGCACACACGCACTCCTACACATGCAGTACTTCCCCTCCAAAAAGTGACACTGATTCCCTCATTCATTTTAACACCATCATGAAGTACATCTGTAGAAATACTGGGTTCCATAAACATATATAAGAAAAAAACACCACCAACAAAAAACCAACAATGGAAGGGCAGGTGATATAAATGGAAGAGCAAGTGATATAAAGTAAATGGAGAGAGAATACAACATTAAAACCTCAAGAAGATATTAAGCAAAAATAAGTAGGAAGAAACAGGAAAAAAAAGGTAGACTGCATGGAAGAAAAATGTATTTTTTTGGGAAAGAAGTGGTAACAGAATAAAGAAAGAAGGAGGAGGAAAAATGAGAAAAAGTAAAAGATAATTAATAGAATCATAGAATGGCTTGGGTTGGAAGGGACCTTAAAGATCATCTAGTTCCAACCCCCTACTTTGGGAAGGGCTGCCACCTACTAGATCAGGCCACCCAGGGCCTCATCCAGCCTGGCCCTGAACACCTCCAAGGATGGGGAATCCACAGCTTCTCTGGACAACCTGTTGCAGTGCCTCACCACCCTGAGTGAAAAATGTCCCCCTAACGTTTCTCTAATCTAAACCTCCTCTTTTTTAGTTTAAACCATTCCCCCTTGTCTTACAATTGGGAAATCGAATCCACTACACACTGCACAGAGAAATGCAAGTCAAAGGGGATGTTATGAAGTAGGGGAAGGGAAGATGCCTGAACTTGATCTGAACTTCAAATGGCCATAGACCATTAGTTATAAACTCCACCATGTTGCCAAATAAAGATTAAACAGGGTTTGGAAGAAATTTTAACATGGCTGCATCTGTTTACTTTTTGTGATTTCAAGGTTTTACAGCAACTAGTTTTAGAAAACTAGAAATACCCTTCTTTTTCATACTTTTGTTTTAGTATCAGTTATGATGGACGAGCCATACAGGTGAAAGAGACATGCAGAGAAAGGCATTGCCTTTCTTTGCAAAGCCACAAGAGGATTAATGTGCCCCAAATCACTCATTCTGTCTGAGTTGATATGACAGAAATTTGATGTCTTTATAAATCTTGTCCCTCACTTTATAATTCAGTATTTTTAGAGGTAGAAAATGCTTATTTGAGGCAATCTGCTGTACTAGCATATGCATGTTTTATGAGGAAGAAAAACTGTGAAGTAAATGACCATCATTTTCATGATTCAATTCAAAAAATATGTGTTGTGTATCTCATGCAACTGCCACAGATGAAAGCTGTACTTTTTTTTTTCTCCCCACAGGATAACAAACCCCCATAATTAGTTCTGCTGCTATTCTTCACACTCTCTCATACTTGTCAATGTCATTTTGATCTAACCAATTGTCCAAAAAGTAAGACTATATCTTGGATACAACCACAGCCATATGGAGAAAGACTTGTTTCTATGCTGTGTAAAATGATGTGTGCAGAACTTGTTTTCACTATTTAACTGCCCTAATCAAACTGCAATTCATATTAGAAACTTCTGAAACATTATTTTACCTTTGCCACATTTTTTCATGACTTTTTTTTTCTATGATCACTTTTACCTTTATTTTTTGCTCTCTCTCATTTTCCAGAATGTTTTTACATGGAGGTAAACAGGGAGGATGTGTGCATGTCATCAGTGTATTTCCTTAACTGTTCTAAAGATCATTAATGAAAATATTTCAATAATACCTGTGATAACTTGTTAAATATCTAAGTCTATGCCTCAACACAAAGCATTACCTTTACTTACAGATAAAAATGTGAATTTACAGGCTACTGTTAATTACACTGTAGAAAGACATAGAGGCATCTATTTAAGCTAAAAAAGTAAAAGCTTCCTTATCAAGTTATAACTGAGGTAAGAATCCCAAACAATTCAGTTAGCATCAGATTGGTTTGATGCTTTAAGCACTGAATTACAGCAAAAGTTAATAGCACTGAATAGAATTTTAACCACAGCATTAAGCATATATGCACTACCTGCTTTTATTTTCTTTTTCTTTTTAGGCATGATACACTTCAAATAAGACTGCATGTCTTTTATCTTAACGTTTCAGCTATAGAATTAAGACAGAGCAGATATATCTTCTTCTATACAGCCTATTCAACAGAGAAGTAAGCCCTTTCATCTCACTGCCTTTTTTTGTTTTTTTCTCCCAAACCCCTAAAACAATTCCTGGTATTTGAACAGCTATTTCTAAGCTATCTATATATTAGTTTTCTTTGTGTTACAGATGGCATAAACTTCAATGCAGCTAAGAGTTAAGTTAAAAAAAACCAGCAGCTTTTTAGGCCATTAGATTTTCTTCACTATCATCAAGTAATGTTCAAGTATGCCATTAGCACAAGGCCACTGCACTACTCTTCCAGATAGAAATTGCTTTTCTCTTTCAGCAGTCTTCTTTGAAGCCTTACATCATATCAAGAGTACAAAACAGCTTTATGCAATCTCCTCGAAAAAGCAGCTCTAAGCACGAGGGAAGTGAAAACAGAAGAATGGATGTAGGTTACAATAAGAACATTTCCATAAAACGTGGTTGAATCTGACATCTGAGCTATCACATGAAAACTGAAATCTATCTTGAGGTAGGAGATAGCAAAAGGCTCTGTTTCTTTTCAGCAATAATCTAGAAAGTTTTTCATCTCACAGAAGAACAACTCAAAGCACCTGCTTTAGGAAACTCAGACTGTGTCTTATATCACAGTCTTGGTAAAATCACAGTTGCTTTATGATTTAGTACAACGCTGTTCTTCAAAGAAATGGGAAGTAGGTTAAAAGGATTTTTGTTATTTTTCAGAATCATATACCCAAGTCATTACCTGAAAAATCTCAGAAGAATTTTCTTTTTCTCTTGCTTAAAAGTAAACCTCACATTCACACTTCCACTGCCCATGCACATCTTCCAAAGCATACAATGGTATGTGAGAAACAATACTGTCCTTAGGAAAACTCGTGTTTTTCGGGAGTTGCGAAATTGCCCGTCCCTATGCTTCCAAAAGCACCCATAGTGAAACATGCCAGTTGGTGACACTTCCGTTGAGGTCCACTCCAGCAGCAACTCAGTACCATGCAGCCATTGGCCACTAACCCCTTCCCACAGATGGTATGAGGGAGAGAACTGGAAACAAAATAGAACTCATGGACTGAGATAAAAACTATTTACTGAGACAGAAAAGGAAAATGGGAACAGAAGGGCAACGATAACAAGATACATAGCTGCAATGCCACTACTTGCCACCCGACGCACAGCAACAATATCAATGCCCAGTGGCCACCAGCACCGCGAGGTCTCACCACCGCAGCCCCCGAGCAGCAGCTGCCCCCAGTCAACCGCCCACAGCGTTACAGCCCTCCACCTGGTGTCGTGGGCTACAGAATAACCCCCGGCCTAATTCAGGCACTGTCCTGGCTCCACCCCGCCCCAGCTGCCGCACCATCACAGCAGCGGCCCTGCCTCACCGTGCGGCCCAGCCTCAGGTGCACTCCCATGGCTCAGCAACAACCAAACATCACTGTGATGTTAACGCTGCTTTGGATGAAACAGAGACAACTTCCTGATACTAGTATCTATGAAATGTCATCTCTGGTCAGCAACAAAGAAACAGAAGACAGCAAAGCCTGGGAAATAAGGAATTACCAAAGAGATAAGAGCAAAGATTACTGAAACTAGTAAACCTCATCTGCCAGATATGTTTAATACCACAACGGTATTGTAATTTTTCACTACCTTCTTTCAATTAGTTACTCTCATAGCAACACTTGCAACTCCACAAGCTGTCCAACATTTCCATTTACATGTCCTCTCACGTAATCAAGTCATACTGCAGAGCAGACTCATCTTCAAAAGTAGTTCTCAGGATCCAGTTAACAAAGCAGTTAGAGCAGTGACGCATGCCATTAGAACGTTAGCCAAGAATCAGGCATTTGGATTTGTTTCTTTCAGTGAGCATCAGAAATTCAATTTTGCTTCTTTGTGAAAAATGCAGATAGGATCCAGCTTCTCTAAACACAGAAGAAAAATAAAAGGAAGGACTTCACATGCAAGGAAATCGGTCCCAAAAGCATCTCTTAACTTCCCACTCCTGTTTCTGCACACCTCAGCAAAGTCAGTATCACTGGTTCCCAGTGCCATCGCTCTCCAGAACAGCTACAGAACCCTGCAGAAGAAGAGGATGCCCCGCAACCACAGATTTAAGGCTGCTGACATGAGCAGCCTTATTATTACTTATTTTCTGTTAGAAACAGAAGCAAGAGTTAGTGCTCTATTGAAACAATTGCTTGAATAAAATTCTCAAAACAAATCAGTAAAGGACAGCAGCCAGTAGCACCTTACCTTTAAGGTTTGCATAATCTTCACACTAATCTTCCTTGAGCCAGTTATGATCATTTCTACTTTTATCAAAGCCCAATGAATATAAGATACAACTCCCACCCCAGCCCAAAGTGCATACCAGGCTAAGAGCTAGCAAAAAAAAAAAAAAAAAAAAAAAAAAAAAAAAAAAAAAAGGAGAGAAAAGAGAAAGCTTTTTGTCATTTAATTGTGTGCCACAATACAATAATCCATATAACTTGCCAATCACACAGGCATTGTCTGTGAAGTTCTAGCTCTAGTTTTAACATTTCTGTAACACATTAATATGGAACATTTTCAAGTGTGAAGCTTTAAGATTTAACAATTATTTGACTAGCATTGCATCTATTAGAGCTCATCTCCTGAAACAGTCAGTTTTTTAATCCTGAGCAATTTTAGCAGGGAAAAAAAATCCCTCAAAAAACTCCTTTCAAATGATGCAAACATTGGCTATTTTATATTTGGTTGGATACAGAGCATGCTATAATAGCCCACTAGCACCATATATCTATTGCATGACCTTATGTTTCCAGAGCTCATGTCCTCCTTCTGAGCAACAGATTCAGACTGCAAAAACAAACAAATCCAGAGCTGAGTTTTAAGCACAATTCAGGGAGGACTTCTCACTGTAGGAGCACAGTACAAAGATGGATACGCCCTGAGGTCTCTCTGCCTGACTATCCTCTGAAGAGGGCAGAGTAACAAAATGAACTGCAGTTCTGCTATATTCTGCTTCCTGTAAGTATAAACAGTTTTCTGCAGAGCAGAAATTGAGGATTATCATTCCAAACATCTGCTCCAGGGCTAGACTGAATACTTACTCATTCAACAGAAAGAAAAAAGGAACTAGGGCCTCTGATGGTGAATTTGGATGCTTTCCATGTACTAGATCCTGAAGCTCATATTAAGCTCCTCAAACCTGTTGTGTTGACCAAGTAACCTGCGATCAAAATAGGGCCAAGTTTTAAAGGGCTAACATCATTTGGAAGAAAGATTCTATGGAATTTAAACATCCATTGCAGACAGAATAAAATTCTTGAGGTGTGCAGTGTGGAAGGTCTCAGTATACGCACATGAAAGGTTCAGTTGAAATGACTTACTTGTGTGCAAACAACTTTTCATTGAATGAGCTATTAGACAACTGGCCAGACAACAGCTAAAGATAAAAAAAGAACATTCCTCACATATAATTCTTTTTTTAAATTTAATCACTAAAACCACGGTTGGTACAGTTTATGAGGGTCTCTTATCTTCCCTTTCTGATCGCACTAGGGAAGGATAAACTGTACATAGACATTGTGTTCAGACATGGTTTAGTGGGGTAATACTGGTGGTAGGTGGATGGTTGGACTGGATGATCTTGTAGGTCTTTTCCAACCTTGCTAATTCTATGATTCTATGATTCTGTGTTACCAGAAGAGCTGTTCTACTGATAACTAGAGCAATAACATAGCAGCCAGAACTTGACCCTTAGGAAAGTGAGGCTGTTGATATTTCTACTCTGCATAAACACAGGAAAAAGTAAGTATTTCAGAATAAGGAATGGCATTGTCTACAGACAGAATACAATGTTATTATACATACTGAAATAATATAGAACAAATGTCAAACATCTTATCTGATTTTAAATAACCGAGATATATATCAGCATTTTCAAAATAATTATTCAGCCTTAGAAAGCATATGTTTTAGAAGAAAAGGGAGCTTTTCCTATGTTTCACATCAAGAATCCAAGACATTTCCCATCTATTCCAGACTGATGCTACAACGAGCTCTTTTGAGGGCACAGTATTTGGAAGACCCACAGGCTCTGTAACACCACAGACACCAGGTAGAACAGAATAGGATCAAATCCCCCTGGATAAGAATGCAACTGAAAGACAGTTTTTGAGGTTTGCTATTGTATGATTTCATCTAATCAATGACAAGAGCAACTAAAGTACACATATTTATGAATTAAATAATGCAGGAGCTTAACTACTCTTCCTCTGTTAACAGCAGGGGCAGAATTTCTCCCAAATTTCCATGTCTTTGGCATGGTAGAACATGAAGGCCCTGCCCCCCTTACTGCTTAACTGAGGCCTCAACTAAGTACGTGACAAGACTCCACAGAGGAAATGGAAGGAAAAGGAAATCCTTGCTTTCTCTCTCAATACAAGACCTGGTTTTTCACCTGGGAATGCACAACCATAGACCTTTAAAATGCCTTTTCCAATACAGTAACTTGCACTGTAAAGGCAAATACATACTGAAGAAGAATTTCAAGAAATAGCTGCTATCTCTACCAGTTTCCTGACCAAGCATAAAGTAAGGTAGTAAGGTTAGTGTAGTCACTCCATCAAAACATCATTTTCTGGTTTAGTGAGTGAAGCATGAACTTGGAAGAATGAACTTTTTTCTGATTAGTTTTTCTCTTTCCTATGTGATATTCCATCACAAAAGCATGGAATGCTATCAACACTCGGTAGACTGTTCTGCTCCAATCATTGTATTTCATCTGTTTTAACTACTACAACCAAACCATAACTTATCCTTAAGTTTATCCCTTTTCTACTCCAGAAAAGGACTCAGAGAAAAGGCTGTTACCAACCAACTAAGGAAAATGGAAGTCAGTAATTCAAGTAATTCACATCATGATCCTGTATTACCAACACTTGCATAAAGCAAAATCTCCTCCTTACACTTATTGAAAATAATCTACAAAATAACAGTCCCCCCAAAACCCAATCCTTTGTGTGGCATTTAATCAGATAAAACATAACTTCAGTAAAACTAGTAAAACAGACTTTTTTTTTTAATGATTCCATTTGTCCTGCTTTTTTTTTTTTCTTTTGCGCTCAGATGTATATGTGGAATGTGCTTGGAAACAGCAAAAGAAAGGAGCGTCAAAAACCACTCATCAGACAATTGTGCTATTTTTAATAATTTATTATATGTCCTAAAACAAAGATCAAAGGGGAATATATCCAAGCATTTATATTCAATTCCACCTTACCTGATGACTAATTTGTAAAGAGCGCAAAAGTCTTCACAACTGAAGCCAAAATCATTTGAGGATACTTTGATATAATGCCACAAAGGATATGAGCAGGAAGGCAGCAGGAGTTACAAATGGCCAAGGTCCATTAAAAGCACTAATAAAAGAATACTGGAATTTCCTTGTTCTATGAATAACAAGTGTTTGACACAGGAGAATTTCAACACGGAGAAAATATCAAAGCTTCTGGTTCATCAGTTGCCTCTCCTTATTAGATATTAATGTCCTTACTATTACATATAACTTAAAAAGCTTCAACTCAAAAAAATAATGATCCCGTTCAAAATCTTGTCACACTGATTTCCTTTATGCTTCATGTTTATCAATTTTCATAGGTCCTTAACTTTTGCTTTACCAGGTCTCATAGACAATTGAAGCTGATCTATAAAAAATACTTCAAAGTGATGGATTTCACTTGAAATGATATACAATTAATAAAATTACAGAATAACTACTGTTTGACAATGTTTTGGGTTTTTTTTGAAATAGTAAATGCTGAACTAGGTGGTAACTGTAGAACACTCATAGCAACAACCTGTCTGGTGAATTTAATCCACTGATATACAGAGAATGTATTTATTTCTCATAGATGTTTGTATAGGTATACACACACTTTGCATGTGTTCATACATACAGACAGATGCACATACATACACTCTTCTGCTATCTTCTTCCCCCAAATATGAAAACTCAGCTCTTTTTTCCACTGTATGGTTACACATATATACTTGAAAAATGACACACACTTTACAAAACAGAAGCAAAGTCAGTGATGTCATACTGCTGACAAATTGTTGAAGAATCTAGTCCACTTGCCTAAAAAGGTATGCTCACAGATGTATCCGAGACAGGACAAACTCCTTGAAAATATTTACAAGCTTTCCTAACTTTCTCTTCAAACTGCTTAATGCATTCTTTCTCATGTCTACATAAAAGCATTACGACAAGCGACAGCACAGAAATGTTGTAATGGCTGCCTTTCAACCTGATTTTATTGTCTCTATCGCCTGGTGACAACGACTATTTTTTCTTTTCTCCCAGTCAACCAGGAGGCTGTTAGCAAAACAGCATCTTCCAATGATGGCTTCAGAATCAACAGATAATTCATTAGTATCATGCATCTCTAGGCCTAATTGACACAACAGTGTAAGTATCATATTCAGAGATAACATAGTTTCTGAACAGAGAGAAAAAAGAAGGGAACCAGATACCACAAATGGTCGCTTTGCGCAATTTATTGACAATCTATAAATCATACTTCTAGGAGGTTAAAGCAAGTCATTCATTCCAGAAATCAGAAAATGGAGCTTTTCAAGCTTGGCTTAAAGAATCAAAGAAACATTTATATGACAGCATAATTTAAATAACATGAATGCACTAATGCCTTCAATTTTCAATTTTATCTTATTTTTGCACTAAACATTAAATATAATTACCATGAATGTTTGGAATTATTCTTAATAATAAATGTAGACAGTATATTTTTTCTTACCTTATGATCATATGGATTGTATGAATGAAACAGCTGGGACAGATCCTTTGTTCTTTGCTTTTTCTGAAAAGTAATATTAATAAATAAACCATATTAGATAAAATAGAGGAAAAAGAAAGAGACTGCAGGTTTAAGAAGTTGCATGCAGGTACAAATTCTATTCCCACTTTGTTAATGGAACAGTAAGTATGACGAGTAGCATATGCAAATTAAGGACACTAAATATCACAGGAAATGATTAACATATATATTAACAATGCTAAGAACATATCCTTCATAAAAATAAATAATAATATATAGAACATCAGAGGAATGTGTAAACAATCCTTATTTAATTTCTGAACAATAAAACAAACTGTTTTAGAATATAGATAAAGTTTGAAGATTAGGCTCCAATCTTGCAAGGACTCGTCTGCTATTCTAGTGTTTACTTGCAGTCTTGCCTTTTAGCAGATTGAGTTTAAAAGAAGGCAGTTTAAAAACAAATCATATATTATTTTTCTATCTTTTCTGATGCTAATACTCTCACTGCCTTGATTGTTGAAAATTAATAGGCAGTACTCCATTTAATGCCAAGTCAAAGGGAAAGAGGTTCTTTCTGTTAAGAACAAAGTTCAAAGACAAAACCTGCTTAATCCAGTTTCTACTGAAATCAATGAAAGACCTTTCAGTGATTTCAGCAGATGTTAAACAGAAATCTCTCAGCTGTATTCTACAGAGGGGAGCATTGGAAAAGGAAAAAAACAAAAAACACTCTTCAATACAGAGATGAGTCACATGTAAGTTCAGAGTTCCATTGTGTCAAAATCTATGTTAACTTAATTCATAGCTCTGGGGGGCAGAGCATTCCAAGTTGGAAATTGTAAAGAGGAGACAAGAACTCTTTGCTTGCCGTCTGTCCCATTGTCTTGTTTTAGCCATCTCTTCAGCGAAAGCAATTTTCCAACTAACTGGTAGGATCTGGCCATGTTTCCAGCATGCTGTTAACTAAATAGACAGCTGAACGACTGCACTTCCAGAAACTAAAGGACAATTTAGAAATTTTTGATTATGCATTTTCTTATACTTTTATTTTCTGTGAAATGTTCAGATGCACTTAATCATAGAAGCAGTAATTTTAGTTACTAGTACAATTTATGACAGCTGCATAATTTCGACTTATTAGAAGTATCAGACTAATATTGCTACTTCTGTGAGCTCACTAACACTGTTTCAGTAATTGCCACTAAAGAGACAAAAAAAAAATTACTCCTATTCGAAGAAGAGTGGTGAATTTTGTTTTCAGTATGGAGGGCTGCTTCTCTTATGGACAATTCTACTGCAGTAATACAGTACACCTAATCATAGAATCATAGAATCATATAATTAGCTAGGTTGGAAAAGACCTACAAGATCATCCAGTCCAACCATCTACCTACCACCAATAACCCCACTAAACCATGTCTCTCAATGCTAAATCTAAATGTTTCTTGAACACCTCCAGGGTCGGTGACTCAACCACCTCCCTGGGCAGCCCATTCCAGTGCCTGACCACCCTTTCAGAAAAGTAGTATTTCCTAATGTCCACAATACACCTAACCGGCCTTGCTTCTTCTGTGAGTTTACTGAGCAACTTTAAAACTAATGAGAGTGATATTAATAAAGACATTTTTGTTAGTGTAGAATTTCTCAGCGACCTAATATACCAAAGAGAAGATCTATCTTAGTAAATCCCCATTAATACCTGTTTTACTTTCAAAGGAATAAAGACATTCAAACAAAAGCTTCAGGTAGTACAACTCAAATTCCATTTCTACCCTGCAATGACTTCAATCCTTGTACAGTTATGCACAGAAACAGTGCTTACAATACTATTTAAAAGACTTAGAGAAATGCCATAATAAATTGAAGAGAGCTATCAAAATGATCATTTAAAAGTTGCTTAAAATTAATTTAATGTATAGTCACACAAGAAGTATTTTAATGAGAAATCTGGAGATCTCTACTAAAATTTCTAGGAAAAAAAACCCAACACAACAAAAGAAAAAAAGAAAAAAAAACCAACACAAGGAAAAAAGAAGTATAATTCTTGCTTTTTCTTACTGAAGACTACTTCCCTCATATCCGTTTTGATTGCCTACAAAGTGATTTTGAATACTTTCACTGAAGTAGCTTTAGTAAATATCAATAAAAATTTATCACAGAAAACCCTCCTTCTTCACCCTCACACTCTAGACAAACTGCCATTTACAGACTCAGTTGGACACAACACATAATGAAGATGTCGTTTGTTAGACAACATTTACCATCGTCTTCCATTTTTGTATTTTAGGAAATCACTCACAAAAGGTAGAAGTTTTGCTTTTGTTTGTTTGGTTGGTTATGAAATCAAAATGTTCCTGATTGAGAAAATGCTGAAAATTCATGAAACAGAGGAGCATGAAATGTTGTTTCTGGAGATACACCTGAAAAAACTCACCCAGTAAAGTCACAGGATGTCCTGAATGCTTAGTTCATCTAAATCTAAACAGTACTTTACTGGGTTGTAGGAATTTTGGATAAATTGAGACAAAATGTTTCAATTACAGAGTTGAGATTGACCAGTGATAATTTGTGTCTTTCTAGAACACCAAGTTCACTCAACTTGGATCTATTAATAAAAAAACACAACAAATATAAAACACTTATAAGTGTTTCTAACATTTTTAGAGATCAAAAAACAAGAATAGAGTATAAGCTGCTATAACGGTAACCACTTCAACTCCTTAAATGAAGACTAGTAATTGTAAGTTTTTTAAATGGAGAAAAGACACAGTTCCCAGCTCACCTGCAAAAGGAGAAAAGCACAAGAGCTGCAGCAAAGCAGGCCTCTCCACATCTAGACATGATGCGAAACAAGGAGACAAGGTCCTTCTTTCTCTTCCTCTAGGGCACTATTCCAGACACTAAACCTTCTGTCTTCCTTTTAGCTCTAGGCTATTGATAAGCATCTCCCCACAACTTCCCTTGATGCAGCTTGACTCCTATGTCTCTCTTCTCACTACTAATCCAACATCCCTTTCATAGAATAATTAACAATAAAGAAAGTATGCGACTGTGCAAACAATTTTTCACTTCTCTGCTTCAATACATTCTTAAAATGTTAAATTATACTTGAGATATCACACAAACTTTTTATCGTTGCCATTAGCTCAAGAGGTATGTAAAAGACTGATGAAGAATAAACGAAAGTGGACTTGCAGGACTGAGTTTAATACAGTACAATCACATATTTTACACAAGGCCAGGATGGAAGGCCCTCCTCAAGCACAGCTATTGTAAATGAATTATTTCAAGATTATTACTAAAATACATGCAAGTAATCAAGCACTTCTCAAAAGACAGGCAGTGTTCAACATGCAATTGTAAAATAAAAAACAAGCCAACATCAATTAATGATATTTCTTAAAACAATATACATACATAATGTCAGTCTCAAGAAAACAACACATTACTATAAGGATAAGGCTGAGGTTCTTAATGCCTTCTTCACATCTGTCTTTAAAAGTCAGACCAGTTATCCTCGGGGTACTCTACCCCCTGACCTGGAAGTCTCAGATGGAGAGCAGCATAAATCTCCTATGATTCAGGTGGAAATAGAGACCTGCTGCTCCACCTGGATGGTTAGAAGTCCATGGGGCCAGATGGGATCCATCCGAGGGTGCTGAGGGAGTTGGCAGAGGTGATAGCTAAGCCACTTTCCATCATTTATCTGTGTTTGTGGTCAGTCGGAGAGGCCTCAGAGGATTGGAGGCTTGCCAATGTGACTTCCATTTACAAGAAGGGTCAAAGGAGGATCCGAGGAATTACAGGCCTGTCAACCTGACCTCAGTGTCAGTGAAGGTTATGGAGCAGATCACCTTGAGGGAGATCACACGGTAACCAGGGGATCAGGCCTAGCCACGATGGGTTCATGAAAGGCAGGTCCTGCTTCATCAACCTGATCTCCTTCCACGATCTAGCAACCCCCTCTGTTGGATGAGGGAAAGGCTGTTGATGTGGTCTACCTTGATTTCAGCAAAGCCTTCGACACTGTCTCCCACAGTATTCTTCTGGAGAAGCTGGCAGCCCATGGCTTGGACAGATACTTTCTTTGCTGGGTAAAGAATCGGCTGGAGGCCTGGGCCCAGAACGTGGTGGTAAATGGAGTTAAATACAGCTGGCAACCAGTCACAAGTGGTGCTCCCCAGAGGTCAGTGCTGGGGCCTGTCCCATTCAGTATCTTTATTGATGACAAGGGGATTGAGAGCACCCTCAGTAAGTTTGCTGATGACACCAAGTTGGGAGGAAGTGTCAATCTGCCTGGAGACAGGAAGGCCCTACAAAGGGATCTGGACAGGCTGAATCACTGGGCTGAGGCCAATGGGATGAAGTTCAACAAGACCAAGTGCCGGGTCCTGCACTTAGGCTGCAACAACCCCAGACAACACTACAGGCTTGGGGGAGAGTGGCTGGATGGTTGTGTAGAGGAAATGGACCTGGGGGTGTTGGTCGATGCTCGACTGAACATGAGCCAGCAGTGTGCCCAGGTGTCCAAGAAGGCCAATGGCATCCTGGCTTGTATCAGAAATAGTGTTGCCAGCAAGAGCAGAGACGCGATCATCCCTCTGTACTCAGCACTGGCAAGGCTGCACCTCGAGTACTGTGTTCAGTTTCAGGCCCTGACTACAAGAAAGACATTGAGGCTCTGGTGCATGTCCAGAGAAGGGCAATGAAGCTGGTGAGGAGCCTAGAGTGCGAGTCTTATGAGGAACAGCTGAGGAAGCTGGGATTGTTCAGGGATGACCTTATCGCTCTCTACAACTATCTGAAGGGAGGTTGTGGTGAGGTGGGGGTCAGCCTCTTCTCCCATGTCACTAGAAGGAATAGCCTTAAGTTGCACAGGGGAGATTCATGTTGGACAATAGGAAGTAAATCTCTGAGAGAGTGGTCAGGCACTGGAACGGGCTGCCCAGGGAGGTGGTGGAGTCACCGACCTTGGATGTGTTCAAGAAACGTTTAGATGTTGTATTGAGGGACATGGTTTAGTGGGAAATATTGGTGATAGGTGGACAGTTAGACTGGATGATTTTAGAAGTCTTTTATAATCCTGGTGATTCTATAATTACGTGATTATTTTCCCTGTTAGCATACACACATATAACACATACCTTAATATAAATATTTTCTTTCTCTGACTGATTTTCTGGGCTTGAGATTTTCTAAGTTCTTATTCATAACTTTCAAGATTTTAAGGGGACATCGGTCACTTGAGATGCATATTATATACTTAAAATATAGTAACAATAAAGGATCCCTTTAATCCCTTTCAGAATAATAAACCAATAAAGCCAAGACTTACTGAGCTTCTTGAGGTTTACTTTTCTTCCCTATGCAGTGATTTGTGGCAATAATGAAACATTTTAAAATGCTTGAAAAAGACTACACTGCGGACCTAATCACTTAAAGAGCAAATAGAGCATTTTGGTTTTGTTTTTTTTTTTTAAAGAAGCATAGGTTTAGCTTCTAAAACCATAAAACATTTTCTACACAACAGCTTACCAGCAGGAAACTTTGTACTGAATACTCTGGAAAGACAGAACTAAATTTAAAATTTCTTTTCCATATAATACTGTGAAAATAGGGTGAAGCTAGGGGTATCCTAACAACGTATTTTCATAAACAGAAATATTAAATAAGCTGGGAAATGAAAAAACTATACTGAATACTAAACTCCATGGACTCACACAAGTATATTAGACTTTTCTGCTGATTTTCAACCCTACCTGGTTGATAATTACCTGTCTTTCATATAGTATTAATGTAACCTGTAAATTGTTTGCTTTCCTTTAAACATGGCAGGTCTATAATGTTTAGTGTGAAGGAGTATTCCAATATTGCTGAGATAATTTTATTACAGACTACATAGAAGCAGTTAACAAATGGAATATTCTCAGTTTTGCATCTACTAATAAAGAATTTCAAGATTACTCCCTGATATGAAATGAGTGAGGCACTGGTTCCCTTTAAGTTCAACATTCAGTTTTAATGTCTGTTATCACCTTCAAGGTTCATAATAATTCCAGTCAAATATCACTACAGATCTGTAGATTCCCCAAATTTCATTGAAGGTGTTAGCCTCAATTGTATCATCAGCAAAATTCTCGTCCTTTTTTTTTTTTTTTTTTCTGCTTTCATCACTTACAATCCCTCTCTTTTGCATAGTGCTAGAACTGAAATAAAATATAATTTTGCCTCAGGAACCTGGCTTGATTTCGACCTTATAAAGCATCTCACACACTAGAGTGTGCTACCAAACAATAGCAATGATTTTTTTTTTTTCAAACAAGTCTAGAAAACCACACCACTTGCTTGTATACTACATAATGGATTAACTAATTTAGAGATGAAAACACACGAAACTTTGTAGCCAAGGCAGAATTCAACTACAATATGAATTGTATACCTATTGAAAGTTTTGGTTAAATATTTCTTTTAATTTATTATTTATGGAATCACAGTTTATCGTTCAAAACTCAAAAGACAGCAGGAGACAAAGAACAAAAAAGTGGCAGCCAGGTTACAAAATGCTACCTGGGAGAATAAAGTAAAATATGCAGTTTTACAGTATGAAATATTGTATACAGGCAGTGTTCTTGTAAACATAATCCACGGAGTCCTGTATTTTATAAGCACCAAGGTAAAAAAACGCTTTGATAGACTTCAGGAGAAGAAGGAAGTCACTTTGCAAGTAACTTCCCCAGTATCACAGTGTAACAGACACTTCTTTTGCAAGAGAAAGCAAGGAAATAGCAACTTTCTTTTCTGAAACTGCATGCCCAGTGCACATCGTGTTATGGAATTTAACTTCAGTAACACACTTGTTCAGAACAGCAACAAAGCTGTATCCTCACCCCACTCTGTAATTCAGTGATCACAAAATTACAAGGGCCTTAAGTAGTTCCAATCCCCAGAATTTTATAGAATTGAGTTAGGAGCATCCTATCAAAAGACACTGACTGGTTTAATTTAAATCTCCAAAGAGTAATTTGACAAAATAACAGAAAGATGTAGCATCTAACCAAGATATATTTAAATGCTTTGCTGGGAGATTCAATCCATAAATTTTTAAATCTCTGTACCTAAACCACAACTCAGAAAAGAGCCAAGTCATTGAAACTGCCAAGTTACCCAAGTAACTTATCCAAGTAACCCAAGCAGACATCTCTGGGGATTTCCCTGTAGGGGCATCAGTTTTAGCTCCGAGTTGAGTGCTCACTATCATACTGGCAGAGATCAAGAACTCTTCTCCTGGTTGTGAACCTGCAAGCAAGGTACAGTGCTCTGCCTCCACAAACTAGCACAATAGAGCACTGCTCCCAGCAGAGAGAAAGCAGGCCTCCTATTGCTTTCCCCATGCACTCTCCCACAGGCTCCCTCTTCCTAAGGCTAAGTTAGTTCTACTGTCTTTCCGATTATATCTGTAATGAAGCAGACAAAATCACTTTGGGAGTAGCAAGACTTAACCTACCTGCATTACTGTGTTAAAATAGACACACTTATCTGCTTTAAATATTCATATATATATATGTATCATTTTTAGCTTGGTTTAAGAAATTAATAATTTTTGACGTAACCATGCAAACGGTCACTTAGTGTACAGTATGTCATATACAGCAATTTATCTTAGTGTCCCAGTACGGTGGACATTTTTCCAGTCTGAATTAATAGCAGAATGAAACAGTTATAATTAAGATCTTTAGTCTTTGTGTACTTTATATATTCAGTGATCTTTATAAAAATCAAATTTTAAACAAAGTTTGATATCAACCCATACAATTCACGTTTGTTTTTTTTTCCCCAAACAGAGGAAGATATATAAAACTTCACACTCCTTTACTAAAAATATTTATCAAGAAAATAACCACAAACATTAAAGTGTATTCAGGATTATGGCAACACAAATAATCACGGATTAGCCTGTTTTACATTTTAAGTAGAGATTCCTATTTATGAAAAATACAAATGTTTTAAAAAAAACCAACAGCATAGGATCTTCATAAGAGTATGTGCCAACCTATTTGAAAGTAATTTCTTGAAGGATCAATTTTCCATTAAACTATGGGCATTGCAATTTTCTCCTTAACTCTCATAATTTCAGCTATGTAACAGACTCCACAAGCTCACATATTCTACACATTTTAATGAACTCCTATTCCTTCTAGTCTGAGTTCTTTAATTTAGCTTAGGACTAATGTTTGTTATTCCTATCATTCTTCAGAACAAAATCTCCCCCTTAGCAGAGGATAAATTACACAAAAGTTACAAAGAAGCCTTTCACAAAGAAACTGATTGTTTTAAAAAGGGCCTTCAATGATCATTTATCCTGTGGGGCATTACATTTTAGCTGTCTTCACTGGACATAGTAAGTTAATGCTCTTCTTCACTTCTGGTAGATTTTTATGTCTGGAATTCAAACTCAAATTTTGACCATATACCTCTATTTCTGTAAGGCGAGTATATTCTAAGGGTGCCACTGTAACTCATGTAGGAAAACTCTTTAGCTCAAAAAGATCTCATAGATGAAAGGTGTCTGACAGGAATTTGGTTTGATGTAACAGCTATATTTTGAATTATGCTGACATTGAATCAGAAATCTGGAAGTTATTGGTCACAAGGGATAGAGTGATTTGGAACTCTCACTTCTACAAAAATATAAAGCAGAATGATTCACAAGCTATATTTTAGTCATGAAATGATATTTATAAACACATTAAGCTTAGGATATACATGGGTTTATACATAAATCCAGGAGTACTGAACCTGTCTACAGTACATTCTTCTCCTTTTCATAAGGTGGTGAGAAATCCATGTCCTCTCTTGCACAATAGCTGCCGTGAAAACACCTAGCCTTCCAGCATCCCAGAAACAAGAGCAGAAGGATGGTAGCTGATAAGATAGAGTGTAGTATGGAATAGAGAACAGTAAAGGATGCTCAAATGCTTGCTGTGTGGAGAGAAACCACTTGCATACCTACAGGCACACAGACTGATCAAACATGCAAAAATTGGCCAATGTCTCCACTCCGTTTCATCTCAATCTATTATTCAGTCCTTTACTCTATTTCCAGTTGCTCAGCAATTCCAAATCCCACATGGATTTTCAGCCCACTGACAAGGGGTGCTGGTACAAATGCAGCAGAAGATACAAGTTCCAAAACACTCAGTGACCTGACTGACTGAGATGGCTCTGAATGGGCATGCTTAGATTATCCAAGACTGATGAAGTTCAGGAAAGGGTCACCAAGAACCCACCTAAGCACATTTCAGTGCCATTCCACAGCAGATTTTATGGACCATCATAAATGTCACATGATTTGTAAATAATGGACAAGCTCAGTCCCAGCTCCATGACAAAAAAAAAAAAAAACAAAAAGAATGAAATCAAATAGTGAAGGGGAGCTGCAGGTTTAAGAAGGAGAATTATATTGATAAGTCTGTAATGTTTTTTTTTGGAAACATATTTCAAACTGGATTTATGTCACAGGTAAATTCTTTTCCTGGAGTCTAAAATAACAGTTACAGATAGCCACAAAAACAAATACACTCAGCCAGAACCCATTTATGCTATACAACAAAGCTAATAAGTAGTAAATCTTAAACCATTTCAGTGACTTAATTAATATCAGACATGGAAAGACTATTAATTTGCTACCTGTGCTAAGTTCAAATTATTAAAATGAAATTATGCTTTCATTTGAGGAAGTTCATAACACCCAACACCAAGGGCTTTTTTTTGTTTGTTTTACAAATAGATTTTTTTATGTTCTGATGCATATATTCATTTTCATGGACTAAGTGATGGACAACATTCACCAATTCCTACAGCCACTTGCACTGTTTCCAGCTCTGAGCAGACTGGTTCATAAATGTACCATAATTCTAAACTAAAAATAATAATAATAAAAAAAAAGATTTCTGATATTACCTAACTAAAATGCAAGTACAAATGATAAAAAGCCACAGTTAAAACTTCCATGTTTTTTCTGCTTACTTATGAGTCATTGAAGAGGAAGGAAGGAAAGAAAATAGAAATACATATGTCTCCTTGTATGCACCCGTTCTATAGGTATCCATGGGTATGGATGGCAATGTAACAGAAAACAACAGGCCAAAGACAGGAATGTTACGTGTTGAAAAGACAGAATACAAAGGTTTTCCAAGGACTGAAACTCTGGAGCCTAGCAGTCATGCTGAATCTGTAGCATGGTCTCATCCAGCAGCAGCTCAGCACCACACAGTCGTTTGCTTACTCCCTCCCTTCTCAAAAACCCTGCCAGACCCCTCTAAATCTTACATTGCTCACTAGCATAAATATCTGACTAGAACCTGTAATCTGAAGTGTACAATTATCAGCACTATCACTTTTATGAATAAATGCAATAGGAAAGTGAAAAAACACAGACCCTATCAACAAATACAATTTGTAGTTACAGATAGTAATGACAACATACAAAATAGCATTTTGTAGTTTACACTTTTTAAGACTTATTTATTTGTTTGTTTTACAGAGAGCCCGTTGGAGGTAATTAACAACCAGACTCATCCCTCAAACAAAGTAATTAGCAGTAAGTGGACAAAATGGGGGTAAAAGCACTAAAGTTTCAAACAACATCTTGACTCATTTTTCATGTACATGTCTCAGCAAATCCCTCCAATTGCTTACAAATAAAAATCATTCTTAGTTTTGCTTAACTGGACTCTAACATTTGTCAAGCCTGGAGAGAGCATTTATAGTAAGCATAGCCTAACTGATTGTTATGAAGTGATGAGACCATTTAGACAGATGTCTGATTCTCCACAGACATTTTTTCTCCAGGAGGAACAAGAAAAGCTTGCAGCCTTAGCTGTCTTTTCAGTATCTATGGTGCCAGACTTGTCCATCTGGATTAGTGTCATCTGCCCTTTTAGAAAAAGATCAGTGCCTGTAAGACTTTCAAAGATTAATCATCTGTGTGAAGGAAAGATTCCATGTAGACCTACCGATTTTATTTTTTTTTCTATTTGGACATATCATAAAGCCCAAGTGCGACTTTTATCCAGAAAAGCATTTGAATTTACAACTTTTATCAAAACTATCCACTAAAGATTTGAAAGCACTAAATGTTACTATGCTCAGTACTCCACCAACTGTCCCCAAAAGTCACAGAATCATAGAATTACCAAGGTTGGAAAAGACCTATGAGATCATCCAGTCCAACCATCCACCTATCACCAATAGTTCTCACTAAACCATGTCCCTCAACACAATATCTGAATGTTCTTTGAACACCTCCAGGGTCAGTGACTCCACCAGCTCCCCGGGCACCCCATTCCAGCACCTGACCACTCTTTCAGAAAAGTAGTATTTCCTAACATCCAACCTGAACAGCCATACATTCCTCCTGGAAAGAGCTAACTCAAAAGGAACTGACAAGGCAAGAATGTTATTACTACAGCTGTGATACTTGGGCAGAACCACTGAAGCTATCTTGAACCAAAGTTAGAGAACTGGACTACACTGAAGTGGAACAGTTTGCACACAGCAGTAGAAATACTGCAAAGCTGAAATAGCAGCAAATAAACCCAGACTTCAGGAAAATATACAAGAATAACAGTTACCAAATAATACGTTCACTGGTTCAGCATCTGTAGTTAAATAATACAGACAAAATTATTTTCATAGAATGAGATCCTACCAACAGTTTCACTGCAGAGAACACTGTTACAAACTTCCTGTAGAAGCACTAGCTCACACATTTGGACTGGTGGCATAATCCACTACATAAACGTACACCCAGACACTTGCACCTAATATTTCAATATCACTTATGTACTATTTCTTTCCCTATGCAAAAGCAATTAAAAAAAAGAAAGAAAACAGAAAGATGACATGAACAGTATTTTGTTAAAGGATGAAGTGCGCATAGCATGCATGGTGGCTTCTTCTCCTAGCAGAGCAACATACATGATAAGTTACTGGAGACAAGGAAAAAGAAATTATATGCCACATTCTTGCTAATGCAGGAGAGACCACTAGATTCTATCTAGAGGTTTTGTAAATGTAAAGCATAATACAGCACAATCTCCTTCCTCCCTCTTTGACTGGTTACTCTCCACTTCTAGAAACATGAAAGGACAAAGGATCTGAAGGTGTTCAAGGTCAGGTTGGATGGGGCCCTGGGCAGCCTGGTCTAGAGCCTGATTTAGTGGGTGGTAACCTATGGCAATGGGGTTGGAACTAGATGATCTTTAAGATTCCTTCCAACCCAAGCCATTCTGTGATTCTATGATCTCACAGGATTTTTTAAAGAACTACAGAAAGGAGGAAAAAAAAAATCTATTAATTATAGATTTTCCATCAGCTCTAGATTAGAGGTTTCATCTTTTTTGAGTGTTCTTACTCAAATCTAACTGTAAGCCAGTGCTAGAAATAAGAAGAAAGAATGTGAAATTGGGTTAAAATGATATTACTGCTTTCCACCCTAACCCTAACAATCCCAACCACAGAACAGCTAACACTCTTTTGATAAATTAGCTCTTCATACAATGTCTTCCCATGGCACACAGTTAAACAGAAGAGGACAAAAAAGCTATTTGCACCTCTTATGACAATTGTGCACCTACAAACTAGTGGATGGAAGAATATAAAACAAACAATTTTTCGGTTTTTAAGTTGCCTTACTTCCAAAAATTACATTTCTGCATATTTTTCACTTATATGACCTTATAAGAAGCATTCTAAACTAATAACAATAATTCAATTATGTCAGTTTGTTACACTAAGTATAATATTTCAATAACAGCTGTTTGTATCTGAAAACTGAGTATTTTCTATTAGGAGATTGACTTCAATAAATGAGTAATAATTACTCAAGAGGTACTTCTCTGAATAATAAACTGCAGAGGTCAGATACACTCATTTCCTATCTTCTGCAGCTGACATCTTACAGAATTCAGGGTATACACTGAGAGCAAGCAGAGACTTCACTTCACTTTCGGACATACAAGTGGTGGAATACAAGTACAACTATGTAGGTTTGACTTTGTATTAGAGTACTAGGATTAGCAAATGGAAATGAAGAGTTTTTATTCAAACAGACTTACATTGTTGGCCAACTTTCATTCTTACACTGATAGGAAATACAAGTGATATTCATGCCAGTAATAGTGAGACAATAATGATCTAAATTATTGTATTGGCAGTCTTCTACACTTTTTTGTTTGGAGATTCAGATCAGAAAAATTTGCAGAGTAATAAATTCAATTAAAAAATTAATACATTCATATATGATTCCTATCATTACTTACAAAAAACTATAATCAATCAAAATATAGTCAATAGCCACCTGCTTTCTATAGTAAAATGTTTTTTTTTTCCTCATATGACTCTGAGATGAGATGTTGGACTATAGGAAAGGTTCCACTTTTAAGTTAAAAGCAGAAAGAAAACATCTCAAAACTGAAAGACTAACTGCAAATTTCTTCAGTGGCCTTTAACGTACGGGCTGAAGGAAGACTGATTTTGTAAGCAGCGTATAAGGTGGTCTTGTGGAATTACTGTGTGCAAATTTGATATCTGACAAACAAATCACTGATTACTATTGCTCTGTTAAAACTTTCCACAATTATTCACAACAGGCTTAAGATTGCTGGAGTCACAGAAGTCTTAAAATGGGGAAAAAGAAACTGTAATTAATTAGCTACCATTCTTAGCACTTATTAAATCAAAACTTGATAGGAAAGACATGACTTCAGTATAACTACTATTTTACTCGTCCTAGCAATATAAACAATAATTAATGTATGACAAAGCACCCAGTGATCCAGCAAATCTCTAAAAGCAATTCAAGTAGTTACATAAATCTTTAATTGAATTGTAGCATAGTTTAGCAGAAAATCTACATTTTCATGCACATGCTTTGTGCATTTAAAAATATCTAAGTGTACAGTGGAGGAAGAGAATGTGTCTTACCAGTGCAGCTGGAACTTGAGGCATTTTTGCAGCAGGGGTTCCTGGGCGTGGGTAAAATTGATTAATAAATAAGCTTGGAAACTTGTACTGTTCTACAAGTTTCATTGTTTCTTGAAAATCTTCATCTGTCTCTCCTGGAAAACCACAGATGATGTCTGTAGCAATTGTTATTCCAGGCACTCTGTAAAGAAAGTAGAAATAAGCACTGAACTTAGGACATGTAAGTCTTATTCCCCTAAAAGCTAGCATACATAGACTTAAAACTCCTCAACTTCATCTACAGAAATTGAAGCCTAAAATGATCTTTGGAGAAACAAATAAATAAATAAAATGGTTGCTTTGTAACGAAAAATTCATTTGGTACTCAGCAGACAGCACAAGCAATGTAGAAGACACTGCAGCAAAAAATGGATCAGCATGACAACGCAAGAGTGAAAACACTTAGACTAACTCTTCCTTCATCAGAAATTCTAGGTGATCACAGATTTCTTTAAGTCTGATTACTTAATTTGTAACTTGTGTGACTTAGCCACTAAAATTTTTAACACTGCTTTCAAAAGAGATCAGGATATCCAGAAAAGGGGACTGGCATCTCATGGAGCCTAGAAATTGCAAACAAAAGATGCCAATAACGCATCTTTTAGTCACAATTTAATTTCTAACTCAGCGCTCCATAAAAGTCAACTATTCTTTGAACTAAAAGGAAAACAAAATACTTGAGCTCGCAGCCACTGAGCTCTCCTGTTTACCAAGTTCAACAGTTCCTAACTGTTGCACTTGGACTGAAGACACAGAACCCTTAAGCACATGGCCCAGAAAAATGAGTTCTTCAACCAAGAGATTACTGCATGGTATTTACAGAGCACTGTATGGGACCCTGGAGATATCGATGCAGTTTTCCAAATGTGATGATAGCCAGCTGGATGACCATTGCCTTATGAGAAGCTGGGAAACCTCTGCACTACTTTGCATCTCAGCCAGCTTGTTTTTAAAGTGGGAATAATGACAAACCTCTTCTGCTGAGAGGTAGAAATGATAGCGCTCACAGTGCTCCCTACTGACACAGACAAGGTTGTGGTTCCAGAAGAGTTGGTTTCTGGACAGTAATAATGATAAAGTGAAGAAAATATAATTTACGAGGAAAGGTAAGCACCCCATACAGATACTGGTAGTATCTGACTTAAAGTTGGTCTTGTTTCAAGTAGGGGGAATAGATGAGATGCTTTCTAGAGATCCCTTCCAATCTAAATAACTCCACAATACTTAGGTAGGCTATAGCAAGGGAACATCTGAGACCTATTTTCTTAGAGGTATCTTATTACAGTGTATCACCACAGAAAAAACAATGCTGTGGTTACAGTGGGCAGAGAAACTTGAACTGGCATAACCAAAAGAAAAACTTCCTGCAACAGTGAGGTCTACTGCAACAGGAGAATCTGTTGATAAAAGACCCAAGAAAGGGGAAGAGGAGAGTATTTTTCTTAGTAATTTGATTAGGCGCAATATTAGAACATGCACAGTTATATTCATCCCAACGTTTTTAACACAAACAGTATATGGTGGTAAATATCTTTTGTGACTATTTAAACTTAACAGAACAAAAGAGAATAATTTGTATATAGGTATTGGCAATGAGTTTATACTGAAGTAGAAGTCTTGGCCTCATTTTACATTTGCCAGCATATATAGTTAACTCCACTGGAATTTAGTAGACAATGTCTTGTTAGAATCTTCTTTCATTTTTTCCTTATGAAAAACGCTCGCAAAAGAAACAAACCAAATTCAGTTCCTTTCTGAGTTCATGAATTCACACTCAATTTTTTGAGATTTAAGTTAGACATTGAATTTGAATGTCAAACCAAAACCTGTAAAATACCAGACACTTTCAAGGAGTTACTCCAATAACCGTAAGTGGGAAACAAACTGAAAATTACACAGAACAGCAAAAATTCCCAAACTGTTGGTTAAACTGCTTCAATCCTCATAGGATTCTTAAGGCTGACACAGTGCAAGATAAAAGGTTCTACAACGTGATTTTATAAATGTTACAAATGTTTTGTGCAGTAACAGTAAGCTTATGGAAGAAAAAAGTACATTACTTCATAAATCACTATCACATAACATCAGCTGCCATTTCTCAGAACATGCACAGAACATTCACTCATTTGACAAAACCATTATAATGAAGTTATTTTAATCGTTTTAATGACACTATCAGAAGCAGTCAAAGCATTTATTACCAATGGTAGTAGTAATACCATCCTTTATAAAGGTTTGGTTGTTTCTATAGCAACATGAATTATAAGGTCCAATCAAGCTAGATACAATAAAATATGCTATTTTTCTCCATAACACCAGTTGTCACTCAGTTAAAAGGAAATTACATATTCTAAAAATTCATAAACGGTACAAATGTCTGAACTCCATTTGGTGATAAGGTGTTAATTATCTTAGTAATTAGATTTCTTTCTGGATGGAATTATTACACACAAAGAAAAGTTAGGGTTTGAAAAGAGAATAAGGGCCATGGTATACTCAGCAACGGCAATTAATTACAGTTCAATCCACTATGGCTGCCCCAAATACAACACTGTATTGCACATTTTTATACCACTGTTGATTATACTGTTCAAAAAGAAGTCTTCAGTGGAGGGGGAAGATATATGAGATTTCACTCAGAATAAATTCCAGTTACTGACAAAAATCATGCTCTTAGCCTTTCTCTAAGCACTAATGGACAAAAATGAGTGGAATTAGCTCCATACAAAGCATAATTTCTTAATGAAATACATGATTAAGAAAAACATACTGTAGAAAAATATAAGACAGATACACATTTGAAAATTAAGGCAACCTCTGCTCTGACAGTCTGGAACAAAGCAGCACAAAGTTCTTTACTGCATAGACTGAGAAGATTTTTGAAGATTTGTCCCAGATGTGAAATGCAATGTAAAATTACAAAAGAATAAATCTGTTGTGTCACAGTAAATCTTATTTTTTTAAAAAATGAAATGCAGTTACCCTGAAGTAAACAAAGAAAAAATAGCTGAACATCTCCAACAAGCATTTTGTGCCATTTACTAAACAAATACATCTACAGTAAGTCTCAAAAAATCCACTCACAGCACACTTTTTTTCCTAAGGTCAGTAGAGAAGCTCCATGCTACACCATATAGTGAATCAAGAATACAGTGATTCTTAAGAAACATAAATTGTTTCATTTTTTTTTCCTACAAAAAAAGCATAATGCTTTAAATCTACAGAAGGCTAGATGCTCTTTAGAGCCTTGATGACGGAGGTAGTCAGTGTGTTTCAGTATTTTTGAGAAAAGAATACTTAAACTTCACCAGTCCTATAAAACCCCCTCATAATCCTGACCAGTGCCTAGAAAGAATGTGTATAATCATTTTAACTAGCAATCAGAAGTCTTGCAAAACTTTTTCTCTGAAGTGTATGGGAACTGCTGAGTCATGGCCTGAACCACTGATTGAACACCTAGAGGAGAGACCCAGTCAGCCCTGGGAGCACAGGTGAAAGCAATTCCCCTGTGTGACCAGAAGGGGTGGAGCCAGGCTGCACCCCTCTTAGACCTCATTTAAGGGCTGACTCCCCCAAGGAAGGATCTCTTTCTGGAGATCCCTCCTTGGTGGAGCTTTTTCCTGAGAACGCAGAATCTACTGATAGGGGTGAGTGATCTACTTCCCTTCCTTTGTAGCACCTTGCTAAAAAGGAAGTCATACCGGTCCTTCCACCTCTTTTGTAATGCCTTTTCCATCATGTTTGTCCTTCTGATCGCTACACTGAAGACATACTATTGTCTCCATTCAGCTTGGGAAAGTGAGAAGAAAAGTGTCGAAAGTTGACTCTCAGAACATTTTACAATAAAATTATGGTATTCCAGAAAAAAAAACCTGAATTTGAGCAATAATTAATACCATCTATAAGATAATACAGTCCTCATGGTCAGGGTTCCTCACCATATTCTTTCATTTTTGTCCCTCCACATAGGCAAATCCCTTCCATTAGCACAAGGAAAGTTATGTTCTATCATCCTAAACAGGATGAGCCATACAATCACCATCATTCTGAGCAGCATTCTAACTATCCAAAAATGAGCAAGAAATTCACCTTACAGTACAGCCCATTTTATTGTGGAGCTGTATGGTCCAGCACACTTCAAAACAATCACAAACAAGTGCTAAGAGGTCATATGCCCAAAGCCTCTCAGAAAGGAGAAATGAATGTGTTTGAAATGACAGAGAAATACATTTTACCCTCTATCTGAAACCAAGCCAAGCACTCCTCCTGGGTCAGAGAAAAAATGTGTTCTACCTCCCAAATGAGAGACTGATGCCTGGGATCACAGTCTATGAACACAATCTATGTTACTGCTGCCATGAGAGTGGCTTCCTCACAGTTCACAGGCATACGAGGGAAGCTCCAAGTAAGTCCCGAAGAATAAACATGGTTCAGGCAAGCTGTGTGCTACTACATTTCTGCATGTCCTGAAGCTCTGCTTGCTGAGGTACCTCTGTTGCACATTGTCAACCAGCAGGCAGTGCAGACTAACCTTCATTGTGACGAGCTTCCTGCTCATTTCTGTTCAGGGGACTTGGCTGCTGCTGTTACAGAAAATAGAAACTGGACTAGCAGTAACAGAAGTACAGCAGCTATTACAGTGAGTTACCACAAATGAATTCACCAACAGAGGAAAGTCAGAGAACTCTTGATGGAATGTGAGCTGGGAATAAAATGTGAAACAAAATCCCTGGTAGACTGATTTAGGAAATCACCTCCTCAAGTGACCACCTGAAATTCTTTTGCATGATTGCATATTTTTTCCCATTCTCCTTGCAGTAATTAACACTGAAATCCAGCCATGACGCAAAGCCACCAACTGGTTCTTAACCAAGATCCTCCAGCCCTCCCACCATAACAAAATACTGGAACAGAATAAGTAGCTCTGTGAATAAATTCAAAATAACACATTCTTAGAGAAAGGTGTAAGAACTGCCTGGGAAGTCTAGAGTAACTTAAATCAAAACCAAAAATGTGATGACCTAGAAACTGCTCAATTCTTAGATTAGAACTTCACACTAAAAAAAAAACATTAGAAAGAAAAAGCTGAATTCTTACACAACATAAACCCAGTCTCCTCTGAAGAAGAACCTTTATGCAGCATATGTCCCTTTAGGAAACCTGAAAATGAAATCCAGATAATAAATTTAAGTTAAATGATTTAAAGCTGACTGAGAGTTGGTCTTTGAAGCATATTTACAGAACTTAACAGGCATCTCAACATGCCATACTGAGTTGGAGCTGAAGGTAGCAGCTGCATCTTCCTCGAGACTGCATGGTCCTCCAGGCCTTTCTTTCCCCATTTTCTTTTTTTCCTCTAAAAAGCCAGTCTTGTGGGATAAAGAACCAACCTTGTGGGATTTCTGACTGACTTGTACTGCCCACTGAGGAGTCCTATGAGCTGAAGCAGAAAGGAAACAGGCTACTCAGGTGGAAGCACTGCCTCTGTCAAAGTCTAGGAATAAGATGAAATCTCGCCCTATCTCTCCCTTGACTCCACAAAGATTAACCTGTGAATTAAGCCATGGAGAGCTCTCCACACTTTCAGAAAGCCTACCTCAGATCTGAGACCCTCCTGTACTTCTCTCTATCTTTCTCTTCCCATGGACTATGAATCCAGCACAGCCCAGGGTACACCTCATTTAAGCATCTGGAGCTTGGGGAATAAACCTGAACATAATTTCTGAAGCAAAGGCATTTCCATCTTTTTAAGATTTACCATAAATTATGCCAAGGATGTACAGACTTCTAAGAAATGGATATCCACTGACAATGTTTTTCTTACTAATCCTTTCCATGTGCTTTTAAAACTAGTAAATAGTGTACAAGTCAAAAACCTTTTGAGAAAAGATGAGCTCTTTTAAATTGTCACGTCAATTGCTCTAAACACGTAATGCCATCACAGAAATAATCAGGCCAAACAGTAGGGGAGATCAGAATATCACTTCTTTTTAATATTTTAAAAACACTACTATAAAATTAAGCAATAAAAGTAAAAATGGCAAGACAGGGCGTATATTTCAGACTGCAATATAATTACAGCACAGTATAAAAGAACACAGAGATGGCAAGACATTGCACTGAACATGGCTAGGGAGTAAGACTTCAATTAAAAAAACATACATAGTATAGAAGTAGTAGCTGTTTCTGCTCTTCTGTATTTAGTATCAATATCTTTGACTTCAAGCATTGTTTAAGTTTAAAACACCTTACATTTGCTTATATAAAACTGTCCTAGACTTGGACCACTGAAAATAGGAATTTACCACATTTTGATGGAATTTTTATGAATTGTGTAATAAATGTATATTGGAAAAAAAACGCATACTACATCTAGTGGCGTCAAACACAATCACGTACTGAGGGGAATGGGTGAAATCTGTGGACTCACTCTCTAAAGCAGAAAACTGCTATTATTTTCTTGCTAGTGCAAGAAAAAAAACAGAAATTCATTCAATAAAATATCATGCTTAAACATCATTATTTTTAAACTGGGTTACAAATTAGTTATCCAGACCTTCTGTTTTATCACTTTTAGCAAATTTCGACCTGTTTACAGTGTGCATATTTCTATCAAATACAGTAGCATGAGATTCCACCCTGGCAGGGCACCTGCTAGCATCTTTCATTCATGTACGAGTTTCAACAGCAAAGCAATTAAATTATCTCAAATATTTTAAAATGTTCTCTGTTACCATCTAACACAATTCTAGGCTGCCTAACAAACCAGTTTTCCTTCACCTCATAGTTTGCATGCATCACAGAGAAGATATTTTTTTTGTTGTTACTGTTAGTAGAAGTCTATAAAGGGTTCATTTACAAGTAGACTCACTAGTCTACTTTCACACAACAATAAACATTGGCTAATATTTATTGTTTCAAGTAAGTTATATGATGTATATGTATGTAAAATGCATAATCTTAAGATTTTTTTCTTATTACTGCTTTCACAGCTTGGATCCATGCCTGGATGATGTCTCAGACACAACAAAGCAGACAAAGAAACTGTAATGCCATATTGTATTTATAGTGTGACTTTTTTTTCTTCTATTAAAAAAAAAAAAAGGAACAAAAAACAACAACAAACAGTGAAAACAAAGCCTAGACATGACCCCAGAGCAAACCTCAATCTATACCTGCAGACTTTCCTGAAGAAGACTATATATGCAAATATACACACAGGAAAATAATTGGGAAGACCACAAATTCTACCACATAATTCAGAAGTGGTTCATAATGAGACACTTCAGATTTCCAGAGTAGCAGAAACTGCATACTAAGCCCAGCCTTACAACTAGAGAACCACTGTGTGCAATCTGGTTTTTGTATTCTACATTTTACAAAGCACTGGAAGGGATTTCCACGGGGGGAAATGTTGCAGCTGAGCTCTGTGATCTGCAACAACTTCAAACTCATTTGCAAATGCAGCTTACAAGGTGTTTTTTAAACTGTGGAGCCATTAACAGTTTTGATGCTAGTGCATCAAAACTTGCATCCATCAGCCTTGGAAAGGCTGCACAACAGTATCTGCAATCAATATAGACTGAGAGCAAGAATTAGTATTTTCTATCACTGTTCTTTACGAAGCCCTCCTCATGCCCCAAAAGAGCTTGTTCAGAAACTGGGCTGAATGACACCATGAGACAACCAGGAGACCTCATTTCCAGAAACGAACCTCAGAAGGTAGGGAGGATCCCATGTGAGGTGGGATTCGGTCTGTCCTTAGTGCTGGGGAATACTGACCTGGATAAAATATATTTCTTAACTGACATGGCTCACTGGCTGAGGATGAAGGAGTACTCCCTACTCTCTTTAAACAATTACAGTGAGGGCTGCTAGTGTTCCTATTAGATGCAGTCAAAATATTTCATAAGAAATACTGTAATACTTCCCATTATCAATTTTGTCACACACAAAAAAACCCACACATAAACAAAACAAAAATTACCCCAAGCCCACATCACAGTTAAGAGTTGGACAAACTTTATTCAGCTATAGGGTGTTTTACCCTTCCCATAAAATGAAACATTTTACATAACTCCAGTACAGATTTATAACTTCAGATCATCATTGTTTTATGATAAAAAAAAAATGAACGACGCAAGACAAAAAGCTCAACATCCTTAAAGTTCATTTCCATTCAAACTCTAATAAATACCATCTGCTGTGTACTTTAGGGATATAATACCCGTCAAAAACTCAGCCGTATTATGAGAACCGGCACCAAGTTGATCTGAAATGCATATTTGAACAGATGTGTTTAAATTACATCTCTCCATCTATCCACATGCATAAATTCAGAATAAGCATGTGTTGATTTAAAATGCGTAAAAAAGGGATTTAGAGTTGCATCGAAAGTGAACAGCATCTCAGTGGATCAAGGCTCACATTACTAAAGGTCATTACTAAAAATAAAGTTTGAATTTACTGAGGGTTGCACCAGGGACCTGTTTTGGGGAATGTACTTAATGCTTGCTGCACTAACTTCCTATGGCTCTTCACTGTTTAACATAAGAGCTGTCAGGCATGGCCAGAAATAATAGGATCTCAGTCATGACTAGCTGAGAACATTATAAATTTTTTCTCTGTCTGACACAATACTTATCACCAATACTGAATGTCTTGGGCTCTGAGGACCCATCCATGTCTCCTTCAGTGACAGTCATTTAGCTCTTCATTCTGACATAGAAATCAGGCACAGAAACCAAAATGATTAACATGCCTTTTTGGCATGATTAAATCCAATGAAAAAAACCTGCAAGCTGTGCTCCACTAACAAATGCTAATTAAAGAAGAAAAATCCTTCTGAACTCTTTTTCCTCCCACTATAATCTATTATCTAGTAATGGTTCAGGGACTTTGAAGATAAGGTAGATCAGATCAAAAGTCCACCTAAGCCCAGGCATCTGGTAATAGCAATGGCCACCAGCAGAAGCCCAGGGAAGTGTGCAAAATGTATGGTCCCCCAGAATCCCTTCCTCCTTCCAACAATGGGATTTTGTCAGGTGGTTTTATAACCAGCAGACTGTGATGGACTGTTCCTCCACTAACTCGTCCAGTCTGCCCTTGAATCCCAAGCCCTCCAGCTCATACAAGCTTACTGTCAGAAAAAAAGCTTGTTTGCTCTGAGCCTGCCACTTGCTAAACCTATTTGATGCCTCCGAATGCTTAGACTGGGAAAGACAAGCAATAATTCTATTCACTTTCTCAACACTTACTCATGATTTTATTGACTTCTGTTCTAGTCCTTCTTGTTGCACTGCTTTTCCAGTCTGAAGAGTCCTTAATTTCCTTTGTGTGACAGATCCCTTGTACTTCTGATATCTCCGTTAGTCTTCACGATATCATTTCGCATGGTAACATTTTTGACAGAGGTGTTGACAGCATTCAGCAATACAGGCATGAGAAGATAAAAATCTCTGAAAGTATTTGTAAAATTAAGACAAACGTGCTGCCGTTCTCGTTTTTCTTTCAGGTGTAGGTTCATTTTTTTTCTAGTACGCAGGTAGCAAAAGGTAATGGAAATTATAGGAGGCGAGGGAAAGGAGAGAAGCCTCAGTAAGAGTTGTTTAATTGTAAGACAAATGTAAGTAAAGAATCAGTATTTCCTATCTAGAGAAATATAACACCCCCAAACTTCATTAATACACACTGTCATGTTTCAAAATATACTTTGAGACCAGACTCTGCACCACAGACAGCAGACTGGTTGAAATCCCTTTCTCGTATGAACAGTGTTAAAATTCAGGAAAACAGGACTCGGACTACTGCTAGGTAGCATGGAAAAACAGAAACCGCCAAACAGAACATGGACAAAATAAATTTTCTCCTCTACTGCAATACAGACATCATGGTGAGTCTCATTCTGACTGCTTCACGTGAGAAGCCTGGGATTATCAGCATATCCACATTATCTTTAAATCTATATCAGCTTTTGCCTCTTTCTGAGCTATTATCAAAGCGAAATTAAAAATAAAACACACGTTAACTGTCATTAAAAAAGACTGATGAACATGTCATCACAAGAATAAAGCTGAGCACAGACTGTCTGAAAAAAGACTGTGCAGGTGACTTTAGCTGGGTATTAAGTAAATGGGAAGCAACAGCCCTCTCCTTATTAAACTACTTCCCCCTAAGGAATGCATCTGATGAAAGTGAGACACTTTTTGCAAGATGCAGTGGGATAGGTGGAGTCTTACAAAATAAGTAACCCAGAACACCCACCAAAATCTCAAGCAGGTTTCCAAGACAGGCTAAAATCAGCAACATGGGGAGGAGGGGAACAGAAGAAGAACAGAATTTCAAATCTTCATCTTAAGCAGAATCACCAATGGACAAAGGAAGAAAATTAAGAACTAGAATTGCTCTTGGGTCAATGTTTTATTCCAAAATTTCATTTCAAGATCATTTATATTAAGAACTTCTGCAGTACAGTGAAAGATAGAAGAATGGCGCCCAGCAAGACAAACATTAAAGCAACACAGATTTTGAGGAAAATATACTCAGCTCAAAAGAGTTACTGAAAACAGCTGACAGATTTAGAAAGACATAATTCCCACATCACAAGCTACACAAACAATTTGGCTGGATATTTTTCTGCCTATTACTTTGTGAGAAATCATTACATAAAGTGTTTTCCACTTGCAAATATCTATATTGGAAGGATCAAGACTGCGAAGAGAACAGCAGTTAACTCATGCACAACGTGCACTAAATTTAACACACTATTCCACTCCATGTTCAAAGTACCTAATAAAATACAATTTATACCACACCAATCACACAAAACACAGTTCCTTATTTGCTACATACTTACCAAGAAAATACTTAGAAAATATGTTGTTAAAACTAAATACCAGAACCCCAGATTTAACAGAGAGGCAGGGTAGTTAAATACATTTAGAACACAATTCACGTACTCTAACTAAAAAGCTGAGCAGTTTTACACCAGACAGTAGTTACTGTGCACTGCTAAGTGTTCTCAAGTTTTCAGAGGCAGTATCCCACAAAAAAATGCTAGCAGTCTGGTTTTCAGGGATGCTATCATCAACTTACAAGTGTATAACATTACCACCTCTGAAGATGACAGGCTTCAAGTGTCTGAATATGGGAACAAACATCGGTGGTGTATAATGTTTGAGATGAAGGCTTTTGAAAGTAAACAAATAATAGAAAAATATCAAAGCAGAACAGCATTTTGGATAGCAATAGTACGATGGCTATAATTCTGTGTTCCTGCACAGAGGTGTTCATAATTGCAGACCTGAGTCCCAGTTATTTTTCAGGACTAACATCTACAAAGAGGATGTAGGGGGCAATGCTTCTGGACAGACTTAAGATTTATGGCCTTATAAAAGGAAGATCTAGTAGATTAACATTTTTTACTGTCATGCTCTAGCAGTTCTTCCTTAAAAAGCAATTATTTTCATATGATCATATAGAAAAAGGTTGTGTAGGGCATTACTACTTCTGTGAGCAGCATAAAAAGCAAATTTGAATAACAATAAATACATTTTTCAGTACTGTAAGTGTCATACTTGGCTCAAAATCCCACATATACACCCTCACCGCCCACATAAAGATTCAAAACTTCTACTGCGTAACCTCAGTGTTTTTCAGTTTTACTTCATGCTACTCTGGCAAAGGTGACAATCTGGTCTTAAATTTCCAGAACAAAGTGAGACATGAGCTTTGTGATGTGCTTGAAACATAGCTGTACATAGCTCTGGAATTAAAATTTCAGAGATAACACTTCAGAATCAGAAACAATGCTATTTTCTCATTAAGTCAAAACCCATGAGCTTAACTTCAAAGATATCCAGTGTGCTTTACTAATGAAGGTGTGATAAGGTAATGCAAATTATGTTCCCAAAGAACACAATGCAATATAACTTGGATCACTGGGAAACAGAGAATCTATCTTGCAACAATAACTTTCAAGAAATTATTTAGCAAATTTTCCAAGGTAAGTGTGTGCAAAGAATTATTCATTCATGTAAAAACTAATTAGAATGATATCATGGAAGAAGTCAGTCAGCGAGCATCACTGGAGTGATAGCATGCAACAAATACTGTCTGGAGACCACTCTCTCATTTAAGTCCTGACATGTTCTGATAGCAATCTGAATTAAAAAGAAATATGCAGCAAGTATTAAACTTATTAGCAAGCACAGTTCAGACAATCGGTTGGAAGAATAACAAAAGTATAGATAAGTAATAAGAAGTATCTTCACTGATTTAAGAAACAGTGGAGCTTTTTTTTTTTTAAATTCTCAGTGATGACTGTTAAGATGGAGAAAGGTTAAACTGAAGCACTTCTTAAGATTGTACTCAAGATGAATAAATGTAACACCAATAAGTAAAAATATTTTTTTTTTAGATTTTGTTTGCTGGCTTATATTCTAAATCAGCAAGAAAATCTACAGTAACAACAATAAAAATCTTTTTATAGTCCTAGAGGGTTCAACACATTGCCATATCCTAGAAATAGGTACTTTTCTCAAAAGTCATCCTAATTTAGCTATAAAGGATCAAAACTGATCTTGAAGCTAGGTGATACTACATCAGCTTTCCTGGTGCATTTGCATCCCTTGAAACATGGCCAGCTGGTCAGTTTCAGAAACACTGGTGAAGTCTCTGAAAGAAAAGGCAAAACCCTTTTCCAAGAGGAAAAAAACAAAGGAGGGGAGGGGCGTGAGAGGGAGCAGTAAAGCAGTGAAGATGATGCATCCTAGATCAAGACCGACTAACACAAATGAACTTGCTTTTTACCTCAAGTTAGCAGCTGGAGATGCAAGTTTCTGAGTAGCCCAGAGGATTAGATGCTAGCTGCTAGGCAAAGATGAAAAGACCCTCCTCTCTCTTCACCACTCTTCAATGTCATTGAATGAATATGTGCAATTTGATAAGAAAGAGCATAACTATCTGTTGGGTATACCGACTTGATTCAGAGCACAGCAATAATATCTGAAGATGAGGGGTAAACAGATTTTCTTGTGTCTTGAAAAAGGCACTGATAAGAAGACCTGGCACATGAAGAACCCAGACAGCTCCTGAGACTTCCACAGTTAGAACATTAGGCAGCATGAATACTACCGAAAATGAAACAAGAACCAGCAGAACAAGGCAACTGCTCAAGAACTGTATAGTGTGGAAAACAATAAAGTTTAGGAAATCCCCTAAGAGTTGGTAGGAGTCAAAGAAAAAAAAAAAGCAATACAATACTTATGAAATTTTATACAATAGACAGAATAGAACTCCCCTAAAAATATAAAAGGCTAACAGTGACGCCCCCACTCACTTGTTACTATTGGAGCAGACGTAAGCTGCAAAATTAAAGTAAACCAATACTGAAAAATCTGAAAAATATTTCAAAAGAATGGAATGAGGTGGTTATATATACTTGATTTTGTAAGATGAAGATCAGTTGGAATGCAATAGTTACTCTTCTCATTACTCGTCAGTCTGCTGAAGACCTGGAACCTGGAAAGTCAGTCACGTGCCATGTCACACACAAATGTAGCTTTTTGACTATCCATGAGACATGAAGAATTCTTAGGCAAAAAGATGGATTAACTACAACATAACACTGTAAATTCTCAAGCTGAAATCAAGTGCCTGAGTTTAATGTGGCAGGCTTAGACTTAGCATGGACACTGGCCTTCCCACTACAAGAAAAACAAAAAATTTGTTGTAAATGGGGATCAAAAGGAAGCAGAAAATCAGGATCACTGAGGACAAAGCAAGCTGAATCCTGAAGAGATTTTTTATCATACTATAATGATAGGCATCAATCTCTAGACAGTAATCAGTAAAATTAGTTACCGATTAGAAATATGGCAGAGAAGAAAACTAAGGATTAAGTGAAAAACAGAAATGAGAGTTCCATTTGTTACATAGAGAATATTCATCAATGAATGCAAAGCTTCACCTACACAACAGCATTATGAAAACTCATCTCATGTGATTGGGAGTTACAGACACTTTTTAAAGTAAGAATTTATAAAGCAGAATATCTACAGAAATTATTGATTAATGTAACCAGAATCATGACTAGTAATTTCAGAACAAACCTCTTTAGGTTAAAGACTCAGTTTTTCATTACCTCAGGCAGTCTGTAGTGTCTAACAGTGGGATCATCATGGGCTGAGAGTATCTATCAAACTTACAAAGATCCCATTTCCCGGAGTTAAAACATTTCTTTGGGCTTTTTCCAAGTCTCACAAATTTAGTAGAAGGATGTATAATGAGAACACAAGCTCCTGCACCTGAAGGTTGCTCCTTACCAAAGCTCTCAAATTTGGCTCTCTGTGGAGCAAATGAAGGTGCCACTTGAATACTTCAGAGATGGGACTGTGAGTGATTTCCTTCACAAAAAAATAAACAAAAAAAAATATAACTTTAAATTCAGGAAGTAAATATGTCTGAAGATACACTGGGTCAGAAATTACATTCTTCTTTAGAAGAAAAATCCTCAGCATATTAGAGGACAAATTTCACGATAGAACTTGAAAAAACAATAAGAATTAATCAAAAGTACTAGATGAGGATATAAAGCAAATGTGAAACAAGTTTTTGTGACAGAATTAGCAAGCAAGATGTTCCAACTCAGCCACAAGTCAAGGGAAGTTGACAGAACAATTAATTTCTGTGCAAACTGTGCACAAGGGATAGGAAGCTTGGAGCAGCCCCTACAGATGCTACATTATAAAACAACAATAGAAAATCTCCAGTTGTTACTGATTAATAAACATAATCATATTTTCAAAGCACATTTAATTAAATCAATGAAATGATTTTTTGTTCTAAAGAATTAGCTGTTTTTTTTTTCCACGGGAAAAATGTTTATTTTCATTATTAATGAAAACATGAAAAGATTATCTCACTTAATGTGGTCATTACTGTACTTCACTTTAATACTGTAAAGTAAAAGACGTATTTTGGGAAAAAGTGTTAAAAGGCTGATTTCAGTTTCTGCTACTCTCAAAATACTTCAAATAATTCTGCATTCTGTAAAAAGTATGATCTTAGTCAATAGCAAAAAATCATGTTGTGAGTCATTATCATGTAACTCCACTGAATATTTAAGTTGGAAACCAATCATGAATGCAAGTCTTAACACAATCATCAGTCCAACCCTGTATCAAATTTGACAACATAAAAACCAGACACTCAGACATTCTCTTTTTACAGCCCTCTGAAATACTCTCGTAAGGCATTAATTATCCTGTTCACCAAAAGTATAAAGCAGGTTACGACAAATGGCAACAAAGAGTTCTTTCTACAGACAGGACACACAGTGTTATAAACCTGTAGTGACCTGGAAGGGCTAAAATTACACGATTTGTTAAAACTTTTATTTATTGTGTTCACTGGATTTTGAATTAAGGAAGAGAACCTTACACACGTAGCTTATGTTCAACATTTTATGTACCTCTTTATTTCTTATTTTTATTGTGAAGATGTAGTTCTGAAACTGCTTCAATCTGTAGAAATTGCTTTATGCCCATAATTCCTTCTTTCCACCCCATCACTGCTGATACACAGCCATCCCACTCCAAGTTACAGCTTAAATCTAATACACATAGAAGCTGGTACAACACTATTTAGTGAGTAAGCATACCTCTTCTCATTTTTAGAGCAGAAGCTTTTCATAGGGCATTGATTCAAATCTCATGGGGTTAGCAATGTCCAAAAGTTGTTAGCCCAGAGCTGGCTGCAAGTCTGTATAGAAGGGCTATCTCACCACAGAAGCAATCACAGCTCTTCCAAGGCCAAGTAGCGAGGCATCTGGACACAGCAAGCCAGAAGACAATTAATTTCTATGTCCCTTAGGTTTTGCCAATAAATAATTTCTCCTGATTTAAGAAGAAATGGAGACAGTCTGGCTTCATATTCCCCCATGCATAAGATATTTGGATACAGTAACCTATTTTCCAGCTTAAACTTGTGCCTGAATCACATTTTTCTGGTAAATGGATTAAGATGAATGTACATCATTCCTTGTCTGTTTACATACTGCCATATTTGCAATGTTGTCTTCCTGTTATACGGTCATCTAATAGCTGCATTGTGGCAATCTCTACTACTAAAAAAAATGAGAGATCTTCATCAAGATGAAAAGCAAAATACACAGGTGAAAAAATTTCAAGTGCAAAAGATAAATAATTCAGTTGTAAAAAAATATATCTTCATTTGCTCTAGCCACTACTTTATGCACAAACCTCTTAAAATGTTTGTGATTACTCTGCCATGCAATAACGAGTTTATAACTATAAATTTATCCTCTTTATAAAGAGATGACTCAAACTCATAAGTAGTACATGGAATTTATAGATCAATATAAGATGCACGTGAAAAAAAACAACTGAGCTTTCCCCTAGGTAATCTCTTATCACAGACCACAGATGAATGCATACAGAAAACTTTCCCACAGAAGAACAGTTGTGTCTTTTGAATGCAACCATGTTTTAATTGTAGAACTACACTTCTGAAGAGATTTAAAAAGTTTTGCATATTTACACCTTCTAGTTTTCTTTGTTTAAGCAATTTAGGGCCCAGAAAATAACCTTTAAAGGTATTCACCAGCTGCTATTTCCTCAATGATTCTTTCAAATGCTGGAAGCAACGAGAAATGAGTGTAAATTCAGTCAGTATTTATCAGCTTGCCAACAACTTCATCAAAAATCCTTTTGTGCAATAGCATTCTATATGATCAAAATAACATGGCTTACAAAATTCATTTATTACCTAATACTATGTCAAATATCAAAATGTACACATGCAAATCAACAAATATTTTTCGTGTATCAGTGTATTTAATGCCATCATCTGAATTTGAACATCTGAACACTCTAAGGTGTACGCATGATGCATCCTGGATCTATATATGTACTAATATGCTAACACAACAAATACTTAAGTATCTTAATGTACATTTGGATATGCTTAAAATCGCAAGAGCATATTAAAACCGAGACTTAACCAATGAATCAAATTAATGGTATTAAGCAAACATGAATTGAAATCATTATTTCAAAAACAAATTAGACCTTTCCATTTTCTTTTGCTTCTGATCCTGATGTTGAAATGCAACTACAATATTTATGCAGAAAAAAAAAAACCAAGAAGTGCTTTCATGTTTTGTTTTAAAATACTAGGGTAATAATAGTATCACAATAATTAAACCATTTAAAAACCATAAAATGTTAAATAGATGTTTTAAGAATACTGATTTCCAATACCGAGTGGTTCTTACAATTCCTTCATTTTAACATCACTACAGATGTTACAACACTACTTCCAAAGAACAACACTCACATGCCCTCAAGGGATGGAAGAAAAAGAAAATAGATACCATCTTGTTAGACTTTAGAAACTGGGAATTCAATGCACATTACTTATTCCTATTCTATGAATATTCCAATTTGGATTTTGCAGAAGAAAACTGCAAATAAGTTTAAATTATGGCAATAAAAAGCTTGCCTTTTATATTAATTAAAATCTAGCATAAAAATACTAGACAGACTTTACTCCCAACTCATCTTGTCGGTACAAGACTAAGTAAAAATGTAAGTAACAGTTTTATGAGAACATTCATCTAATTTCAGAGAACCCATTACATTGTTATTTCCATACTCTTTAGAGTAAATAGCATCCTATTTAATAAGACAGAAAATAGTGCCTCTAGGAGGGAGTCACTTTACAGTCACACTATTTCAAGGCAAATGGCTTTTGTTACTGTTTACGATTCTAAGAAAAAAACCTTAATTTCTAGTGATCACTGTCATTAAAACTTTTCTATGCCATATACATTTTCAAAGACTTCTCTCAAGCTATAATTAACTTAGAAAAAGAAGGGTTTTTTTCAGCCACACAGCCAGATTAATATAATAATTTCCTTATTTATATATGCATGTAAGAAGCTGAAGACTGTAAAGTGAACTTGAAATACATTTATGTTGTTCAATAAAGCTGAGCTACAGTTAACCCAAAGATTTCTTTCCCCCTGATGTGCCTATAATAAAGTTTTAATGTAACAAACAGAATACACCTAAAGCAAGCTCCATGTTATCCCAGTTTGAGCAGCAAGTCCAGCAAATGATGTTTTCCTTCAGCAGGGTCACAGAAAGAGTCCAATAGTCACAATTTACAAGGCATATGAGAACCAGAAGCGAAACAAGAACCACGCACTTCCAGCAGCTGCACTCCTGGCATATAAACAACAGAATAACTAAGAGCCTACAACCCAGAAACCTCCAATATCCTCGATAGATTTGGCAAGAAAAATGATGCTAGAAATTGGCAATTAGCAATTTATAAAGAGGCAAGAGGTATAATCAAACTGTGGCAGCAAGAGCTCTAGCAGTCTCTCTCTCTGAGTTGGCTGAAAACTGATTAAACAATATAAAGAACAGTGAAGATAAAAGATACATAAGAGGCCAATACTTGTAAGCAACCTTCCTTTCTCCCCCTCCAGAAAACACCCTCAGTATGTTTCTTTGCTAGAAAATCGATGTAGCAGCAATTCATAAGGAAAAGGCAAAGAACTGATGTACAAGCCAAAACTGAAGGACAGCCTTCCTGAATAATAGAATCATTTTAGTTGGAAAAGACCTTTAAGATCATCAAGTTCAACTGTTAATCTAGCACTGCTGAGTGCACCACTAAACTATGTCCCTAAGTACTACATCCAAATGTTTCTTAAATACCTCCAGGGATATAACTCCACCACTTCCTTGGGCAGCCTGTTCCAGTGCTTAACCAAATCTTACATGAATAAATCCTTCTTAGTACTGAATTTAAATCTTCACTGGTGCACTTTGAGACCATTGCCTCACATTCTAACACTTGTCACCTGAGAAAGGAGACCAACACTCTCCGCACTGCAGCCTCCTGTCCTGTAGTTGTAGAGAGTGGTGAGGCCTTCCCTCAACCTCCTCTTCTCCAGACAGCTCTAGTTCCCTCAGTCACTCCTCGTAAGTCTTGTTTTCTCATCTCTTCCCCAGCTTCACTGCTCTTCTCTGAACACATTCCAGCAACTCGATCTCCTTTTTGTAGTGAGGGGCCCAAAACTGAACACAGTACTTTAAGTAAAGCCACACCAGTGCTGAGCAGTGGGGGACGATCACCTCTCTAGTCCTACTGACTACACTGTTTCTGGTACAAGGATGGCGTTGCCTTCTTGGCAACCTGTCAAGCTCATGTTCAGCCAGCTACTGACCCGTACCCCAGGCCCTTTTCTGCAGGGTAGCTTTCCAGTCACTCTTCCCCAAGCCTGAAGCATTGCATGGGGTTCTTGTGACCTAACTGCAGAACCCAGCATTTAGCCTTGTTGAACCTCACAAAGCTGGCACTGACCCATCAATCCAGATTCCTTTGTAGAGCTTCCTACTGCCTAACTCCCACCTAACTTAGTGTCATCTGCAAAACTTGAGGGGACACTCAATCCCTCATCTAGATCATTTATAAAGATATTAAAGATAACTGGCCCCAGTATTGAGCCATGGGAGACACCACTTGTGACTGTCCTCCAACTGGATTTAACTGTATTGACTACAGCTCTTTGCACCCAGCCACTCAGCCACTTTTTTAACTAGCTAAGCATATGCCTGTACAAGCCATGAGCAGCCAGTTTCTCCAGAAGAATGCCGTACAAAACAGTGTCAAGAGCTTTAGTGAAGTCTAGTTAGACAAACAACCACAGCCTTTCCCCCACCCACTGAGTAGGTCACCTTGTCACAGAAGGAGATCAGGTTAGTCAAGCAGAACTTGCCTTTCATAAACCTACGCTGACTAGGCCTGACTATTTGCTTGTCCCATGTGTGCTGCGTGACAGCACTCAAGATGATCTGCTCCATAACCTTCCCGGGCACCAGACTGACAGGACTGTAGGTTCCTGGTCCTCCTTCCAGAGCTTCTTGTAGATGGCTATCACATTAGCAAGTCTCCAGCTGCCTGGTTAACCACTCAGTTGACCAAGTCTGCTGATAAATGACAGAAAGCAGCTTAGCAAGCACTTCTACCAGCTCCCTCAGTACCCTCAGGTGGATCCCATCCTTCACTGACTAATGTTCACCTCTTCCCAGTCAGTGGCTACCACTGCAGTGAAACTGAGGAAAGTCAGGGCAGGTCAAATGAAAAATGAGATAGTCGCTGTTGAATCCTCTAAGGTTGTTAAAAACAAAATTAAGAGGTGGGCTAGAAAGCTGCTGAAGCTACCATTCATTGGCTTAGCTCCTTGTAAGGAAACATGGAAGCAGGCAGCCTTCCTGAACACAGCTGTCTCCAAGTACCAGGTAACAACTTCTCTCATGCTGGACAGTAAATTCAGTTCCTTCAGACGTTCAACAAAAATCCATTATTTGCCAGACAGCTAAGATTTTAGTTTACATATAAGTGATCAATCTACTTCCAAATTTTCAATTTGTTTTCCATGGCATTCATTTACTATTGCTCATAACTGGGCACCAACATATCCTGAAAAATCAATTTTTCATTACCATTAAAAGTAACTGAGACTAGGACAGGCTTGCTAGTAGTCCTCTGAATCTAATGGAGTAGAAAGTGCAAAAAAGAAGAGAATGCTCAGCTGGAAAGGGCCTTGACTCTCCCCTCCGGCAGCCCAAGTTTGCTGGCTTTCTGATCACATTGGAAAGAGCAGCTATTTCCAGTATGAATTATGAGACAATCTCAAGTGGACGGAAATGCAATATTAATTGTTAATGCCTGCTGCTATCTCAGAACATATACATGAAAAAGACTGCAACGCTAAAAGCTTTTCCTCAGTTTCTTGCTACTTCTTGAAATAAAGATCTAGCATTTCACCCTGCCTCTCAATTTTCATACCTTTTTTACCCACCCTCTCCAAACCTTTCATTTGTCTGGATTTTGCTTTTACTGTTCTGTTGTCTTATGTCTACAAATGGTCAATGATAGGGAAAGATTAATAAAGGCTTTGATCAATATTGCAATTGCTTTATAAACCAGAAAGGTAAGAAAATGCAAGAAGGTCAATAACAGCAAATAAGAAATTTGAAAACAAATTACTAGGTTATGGATTTTTAATGGGTATATATTCATATTGTCTCTGAATATTAAAGTAATTAGAGAATATGACATTTAGGTTCTTTAAAATATATTCCAATTGTTTGCTTTTATAAGCAAAAGTAAATTTCACAGGATTAAGTTTCAGAACTGAGATAATTAAAGCAGTCTTGCTTTTTGTAACTGAAAAAATCATCTTTCAGAAATTCAACTTATGACAAATCTTTAAAGTTGAGACCATTTGAAAAACAACACGCATTTTGAAACAATGAAAATCCAGTTAAAAGATTTTTTATATAAGACTAAGTTGGTCCCTGAATTAAATTTACCAAGCAGCAGCTTCTAAAAAAGCTTTTTTTTCCCACCATGTTTTGCAAATATATTGAAATTAATATATCATCCAAATTAGCATCTCCTCCATATCAGCCAATTTTGAGAATAGCCCCTCCACAGGTACTGACCAGAAAATACATGGGAATACTGCAAGGACCCTCAAAGTAAAAGTTGTAAAGGACTACCTGCTGAATTATTCAGCACATCCTCCTTTCTCTTACATCCATGCTCTCCAGAATAGTTGACAAATGATACTTTCATAAGTACGATATATATGCATGTTATATCAGTAGATGAGCTACTGACTTATGAACTACCCAACAACGTTTTCCTGAATGCTAGAATTTGCAGAAATTTAAGTACAAAAAGCATGGCAAAATATATTTTAAATAAAGGTATTTCTAGGCACAGAATATGGTTTCTCAAGTTCAATTTTCAGCCTGGTGGGTTTGGGTTTCTAGTTTTATATTCTATACAATTTGTTATCGATCTATGTACTAAAAAAAATAAAAGTCACCTGGTTGGGTACAGGGGGTCTGAAAACAAGTATTGCATATAAAATGACTGCAGAAGAATACCAGTCTTTGCTTCCAAAGTACAATTCTAAGATTCTTGCCTGAAGAAAACCTCAAAGAAAAAGAAACCACAATGAAGTGAGGTCGAAAGTCACAATTTCAGAGTCTAGAATGTTCCATTCTTCTAAAAAAGAGAGTTTTAACAGAAAAATTGTTTTTGAGAACTCTAGCTTCTCTATATAGCATTCTGCACTTGGTGGGTTCTGAACAAATCCCCACCTTCAGAAGGAGATACCTCTGCAAATAAATCTTGGCCCTCCAGAGGAAGGAAAACACTGCAATTTTCAATGGGAGAAAGCGCCAGAGTTCTTCGTCTGATGGAGAAAAGATTCAGGAATCCCTGATGTCTTTGAGGTTCAAAAACCAGAGATTATATGGTTCATCTATTTCCTTCTTTCCTTCATTTTTAATTGCCATATTTCATGTTTATTTGCTTAGATATCTGAAATCAAGTTATTAAGCTCTTAACTGATAACCATGTTATTCCTCAGGGCGTGGCTTTATTTCTTCAGGAGGTCAGCCTGTAGAAGTACTGGTTTAATAGAGGTTTAAGGGAAGATACTATCAGGGTAGATGTCACATTTTAGAAACGAAGGTGCCATTTGGAGTCCATTGATAAGACCCTGTACATTTTGTGTAGGAAATTTCTAAGATGAATTTATGACCCTAGGAATAGGGAAAGGAGATATAGGTTGTCCTACTTCTATTTTCTTTTTCATTTTTGACAAATATCAGATGGAAATAATCCCTTTGGGCTATTAAAGTAGTACAAACACATATTTAATTTTAGCTACTTTGGCTGTAGGCTCTGGAGCTGTCTGCAGCAATGTTAAGTTCTGGCCATCTTTGTGCCGAGACATTTAGGGGAAAATCTATACAGAATTTAAGGCAGCTGGCTGCTGCCATAGGAGGAGAGACTACAAATGAAGACACTCTGCTCTTAAGCACAAAAGAAAAATGTATGCATTTTGCAGATGTGCACATGTTCAAATATCCAAAACATTTTCTCCTCCTTGCATAGGTTCCTCATCCTATCGCCATATGGCAAAAAGAAACTATCCATTTTAGTATTCAGAGTCTGTTTTCTAACAGGAACTACTAGATAATTTGGTAGTTTCCTAATGAGCAGGATAAATAAAGTTTACTATTATTCAAAAAATAAGACATCAAAACAATTATTTTTTCCTTGTAAAGTTTACTACAAAAAGCCTGTGGAAAAAGACATATGTCATAGATTTCTTTATATTCAATGACCAGCTGTTTTAAATTTGGATATTAAGTAATTCACTGTTTTCTGTGTGCAAGAGCAGAATGATATAATAAATTCCCATCTGCCCTAACATGTGCCAGCTATAATAGGTTATCGAAAATCCAGCTGCTATTACAATAATAGCTGCCAATGTTAGAACTACTGAAGAGAATAATGAATCCGCTTCAAGTCAACTAAGACATAAACTGACAGATTTCTCACTTATGATGCGTGGGAATACAATACAGCTGTTAATTAAAAAGAAAATTGACCCAAAGCCACATGAAAATTAGTATCAAGAATCACGTGCATTGTTTAGGGTAGAAAATTAATGTTCAATAAGTATATAAAAATAATAAAGATAATAAATAGGGAACCCATATTTTCATGAGCAGCTCCATTTCAGTCACTCATCCTAAACCACAGATTGGCTTGGGTTGGAAGGGACCTCAAGCATCATCAAGTTCCAGCCCCACTGCCACAGGCAGGGTTGCCAGCATAGTACATCAAGTACTAGATGAGGTTGCCCAGGGCGTCATCCAGGCTGGCCTTAAACACCTTCAGGGATAGAGGATGTACAGAAAACATCCTATGTATATTTATATAAATGTACAGGAACATCCTATAATTACACAAAGTTTGCAAAATAGACTATTCCATTGTGACATGTAAGAAATAAAAGCAATCTACAATTCCCATACAGCTCTTGCATGACATACTTTACATAACTAGACTGCTGGATTTTTCAATGATCATGAAAAATTGATTATGATTATGAGATAACAATTATGTTATGTACAAGGACTTTAATGCAATTTTAGATTCAAAGGTACAGCTTTCCCCCTTAATTAATTAAAATAAACACACACAAACTAAGACTGAAAGAGTAGCTAAACACATGGTTCTAAGACCCTTGCAGGTAAATGTAACTCTTGTCTTCAGGTTGGCATAAGTACATTATTATACACACTTACTTCTCTAAAATAATTGTTCTTAAGGAAGATGATTTTTAAATCATCCCATAAATCATCAATCCCATAAGCAACATGAGAGTATTACTATACTGATGTAAATGCACACCAGGTAAAGGATGTAAAATATTTATTTAAAAACAAAAAACACTATATCATATTAGCTGGAGTTGGATCATCTCCAGTACACAAAGCAGACAATGCCTAAAAGCCACATTAAATAAGACTTCAATAATTTTAACTTCAAGCACTCCATACGTAGTACATGAAGAACAATTAAAAAAAATCTAAGAATGTATTATTTGAAAAAGATTAGAACTACATTGACAAATTAAAAACATTCCATGCAGAGATTTAAGATTCTTAAGTGAAGGGGCAAACCACATAAAGGGGCTCACGAAAAAATCAGACTTCGAAGCTTAAAGAAGCTCATTTTTTTCATACCTCAGTAAAGAAGTTGCAAGTAATTGTGTTTTCAGCCACATGTTCCAGATGTTGCAAAAAAAAAAAAAAAACCCACCATCACTACCAAAAAACAACCACCCCAAACTACTGTTATTTTCCTGAGATATTAACAGACTTACTTTTCTTTAAGGAAATCCACTACTCGTCTGAAGTCCGCCACGCAGTATTCTCTTTTCATGTCCATGAGCACACTGTCAGAGGCTGACTGGACTGGTATGTGCAGAAAAGCATACACTCTTGGATGATTAAGAATCTTTGCCATTTCCTAATTGTTATTCAAAAAGAAAGAAAAAAAAAGCTTTCAAGTATTCTGAAACTAATATATAAATCTTCACATTCATGTGTGGTAAATATCAGCAGTAACACTTCTAAAACCTAAACAACACTAAGTTGCAGTGGCCCAGCTGGAAAAAGTAGGGACAGGTGAAAACATACGGAAGCAATTTTGTTTTAAAAGAAAGAAGAAAGCTATAGGATTGTATTTCCTTTGAGATAGGCCTGACATTCCCTAAGTGGTATGGGTTATTCATTTAAGAGAAAACTTTAGAAGAAAATTGTTTCGAAAGTCAGTGCTTTCAGACAGGGGCTGTTCTCAATTTCAGAAGATTGCAAGATTTAACTGCTTTCTTGTCAGAGTCAAAAGAGTTCTCACATACCAATACCTGAATGTCTCTAATTGGAGTACTCTTAGAGCTGGCAATTTGCTAATTGAAGTACATCTGATCATTTGCAAGTCTGCTCCAAAACTACTCTGAAATCTCTCAACTGTGTTATTACAGATGTGGGAATTAAAAGCACTTGGGTATAGAATGGATAGAACTCATCAAGGGGCTGCTAAAAGCAAAGGAATGGCTTGAAGAGAGGCAGGGGATGTTATACATCATGTACAAAATGACAAATAGAAAACAAAGGTAAAAGAATATGCCAACAAACCTTGAAACCAAACCCAAACCTAACCCCAGACTGACAACTGGTGTGGTGACAGAACATTAGATGGGGAACTGAATGCTGCAGTAACGTTTCTTTCATTTTTACTATTTACACAATGAAGGACATCAAGCCTCGCAAGAAAGTTTAAATATTTTAAAAACTGAGACAGAACAGCATCTAGATAGTGAGCAATGTTGTAAAATATAGCCTGTTAATCTTCACCCGGCAAAAAGCAAGTGAAGTTGGACAAAAAAACCCAACATACTATGCACACAACTAAGAAGCAAGCTTTCACTGAAGTTTTTCACTTTCTTCTCGTGCAGTAAGTATGCAGGATGCAGCCTGGGGTCAAGCCCTGCATTGCCTGCTCACATGCCACGTGTGTACAGCATGCTCCAGCCAGGCTCACTCAGACCATTTCTCCTTTCTTTGACAGCACAGATGTTCTGTTTGATAACAAATACTGCTGCCAGGTTTAGTTGTTAAGTTGCAAGTATTTACAAATTCTTTCCAGGTCATTAATCAGCAATACTGCCATGCATCTAGACTTTCCCTCAGTAATGATATAAGGTTAGCCTAAATTGTTCAAAGAGAAGGTAAGCACCCTTGTGTCTTTTCTCCTTCAGGTACCTACCTCTTAAAAGCAATGATTTTTAGAGCATAAACAACTCCTCTCTCAACACATACCTTTCACTTGCCAAACACAGGCGGACAAAACCTAAAAACTCTCATCACTTTCAGAAAGCTGTTTTGAGGGTTTCTGTTTAAGATCCTATTACAGAAGTGCTTATGAGAAGCGGTTGCATTATTTGGTGAAATACTTACTCTAACCCCAGATACATAAACTAAATATTGAAGTAAAACTTATATTGGTAATGGAGAGTGCATGATTTGATACAGAGCAAAGGTGTGTGCAGCTGGCTTTCAGTGGAAGCCACAGGCATAGAATAGGCCGCCGCGCATCCACACACATTTTACGCATCCATTTTAAGTGAGCCATTCTCTTTTGTCCTTAATATTAGACATTCAGCTAGAATACGTTGCTCAAATAAAACAGAACAGAACAAATTCTGTAAAATAATATCACAAAATGAGAAACTTTTTTCTTTTTGCTTATTTAAGCTTTAGAAAATTCCATGAAAGTTTATAAAAAGCTTTCTGCCAGTCATCTGTGTTTTTTTTTCCTTATCAGTAGTATGTTTCTAAAACACCAGAAATAGCAGGACTGGAATCAAGTTATATATCACACTTCTACTGCTGACTCTTACTTCAAAACACTTCACTTGATCTTCAAAAACACATTTAAGATATAAGAAAACAATGGAATTCAAATTTTCATAATTTGTTTCTAAATCTGCTAAGTACATAAAAGTAACTCTACAACGTAGAATTAATTCTCACTCCTCTCAAATTTGGCATCCTCTGAGTAACAGCCTCTCCATTACGCAATTCACTTCATGAATTCTTTTTGAAAATAATCAACTACTTCTTAGGATTTCTAGCTACAAAAGCATTATTTTATCTCAGCTTGTGAAAGGTTGAGGACCATCTGATAGGAAAGCAATGGATTTCTATTCCAAACAAGATTTGGGAATATTATGTTTAAAAAATCTAAGAATTTGTTCTTTTCCCTCTTGTTCCTCTGCATTCAAACCGAACAACACATTTTTAATTTTCTTTTTTTAACCTTAAAACACAGATTGCTTTTCTCTACAATAGAAGCAGCTTTTATGTTGCTGCAAAACTAGCAACATACTGGAGGACAGAAGGAAGTAAAAGAGCATAAATAACTTGGATTTACCTATGTTATAGATATCGTAAATAGTAAAGAATGAGAAACTATCTTGTCTTACCACACACTTCATTTTGTTTTTTTTTGAAGTCAGAAATGAGGAATTTCTCTACGTGTTTTTTAAAAAAGTGCCCCAATTCACTTTCTTCCTCTCTTCTTTGCCTTAAAAAAGTTAAAATTTTGCTGCAAATTATGAAAAGTGAAGAATAAATTCTGAAAATGAAAGCACGCTCTCCTATCCAGAGAACAGGTTGGGGAACAACCCCAACCCACTATTTGCTTGTCTTACAAGAACTTGCACAAACTTGATCCTGATGGTCTCACATTTGATCTAGTTTAGTGTTATGTGCCAAGAGAGAACTTCAAGTAACACTTCCTGTAAAAGTTAAACCAATATGCATTCAATAGTCATACTTAAATGCAACTCTAGCCAAAACTACTTCTTTTAGTTTTCTCCCATTAAAAGATAATCATATAGCTTCTGCAAGTCTTGCAATTACTGTTGTATGTATCTTGCAGGATTAAGACTGCTTTCATTGAAAATCATTTCACTTGGTTCTGTACTAATGTCCAGGACACAAAACGTCCAGAATTAATAATGGAAAAATTCAGCAGTAACTCCAAGTCCCTGTATGCATCAAAAATGTAAAAATCCTAAAGGTAAAACTGCCAGGATGTTCACTTATGCACTAAGTGAAATTACTGACAATACTACTGCATTGTTTTGTTTTAGAAAGATGCACATTTGTTCCTTATGATCAAAGAAAACACATAATTTAGAAAGAAAATTGCCTGTCCTATGTATCAGAACTACATGTACAATACATGCTACATACAGGAGGCCTCATACAGTCTAGTTACTGTGGCCACAGGTTTTAAGCACATTCTGGATCACAAAGCTTTTTGTACACAACAGGAGACTTCAAATGTCTTCCTATTGCACCTACAGCTACACAGCATATGCTACAAGTACTTTAAGCAATGAAGTTCTATTGAGTATGTTCCTGTATTTTCAGGCACAGACCTGAGTTAAAGGCCCCACTGATAAACTGGTTTTCCAAGAGCATAACTATTAACTTGGTAGATTCAACAGTATCAGCAATTAGTACAAACTGAACAGACAAAAGACAGAAATACCTGATGAGACACTGTGCACTTCTCATTTGCTTTCTAAGTACTACTAGTGCTTGTTCTTCAACTTACCGGTTGCAACCAGAAGTTCAGAATGAGCAGTCTGAGACATTTGAATAAACTAATCTTTCAAATTTCTTAAGTGCTCAGTTATAAATGAAACATTGTACCCTGAAATTGTAAGGTAAGATCATTCTAGTCTTACTGTTTATCCTCCCTACACCTAAAATTACACTGAAGTAGTTTACAACAGAAGTATGATTAAATACAGTTGCATGTTGGACAGTCATACTCAGTGAATCCTGACAGATTTTCCCACACCACAGATTACACACAGAAGACTAGATTTTATCACTTAATAAAACTATTAGTTAATATCCCAGGGAGAGCTTGAAGGACATCATGTATAATTGCACTTTACAGTGTCTCAACATTCTACACTTAACATCTGTTTCCTGTTGTTATGCATACAGATTTTTCAAATAAAGTGTTTTGCATTACTAGATATAATTACATACTTCAACTAGTAGGAAAAAATGCAATATTTAATTTCATTTCCATCTGGAAATAATAAAGGAGAGACTTTTTGAAATCATAAGACTGTGAAAGAAAGTTTCTGTCTTTTATCATGACTGAAACAGCTGACTGCCTTGCCCTTCCCCCCCCCCCTCCCCCCATGGAATCTACTACTACCAACATGAAGAAGACATTTCACATAGGAAAAAAAAATAAAAAAGTATTGCAATTTATTTTAAGCTGACTTAACAAAAAGCAAAAGTTGTCTAGTTTTGGAATCTAACAATGTGTGTGAGAGATCCTCTGGGATACTGATCATGTAGGAAATAATTTTTTCCAGTTCTTAGCAGCTGGAGTACATCTGAACACAAGGCCAGAAAGGTTTTTATCTAGTCAGTGTATTTCATCCCACCATCTACAATACAAGAACTTAACCGCCTAACCAGGAAGTCAGTCTTGGTGTTTGTAATGACACCACACAGAACCACAGAGAATCAGAGCCAATAAATATAAATATCCCTGCATCTACATGTCACTTTCCTCCAAAGCAGGCAGAAATCCAGTGTTTGAATTCTGTCTCATGTTGAAGTTACAGTGATATGAGCAACTTGCTTTCTAGAGAACAAGTTTTGCCTCCTGCCAAAAGCAAAGTCCAGTGAAATGCTCATCCATATGGAAATGTGACAAAATGGCACTCCCTCAAAGCCTCTTTCCCTTGTGGCAGATGTTAGTCTGAGACACGTGATGAGGGCCCTCTGCTGGCAATTGCCATCCAGAAGACCAGTGGTGCCACCCCCAGCACAGCCTGGCCAAAAACCAAGTGACTGTGGTCCACTTCATAAATTCTCTACAGTGAAATCCAACAACAGACGTGATCTAGTGATAGAGGCGCGGCAATGACGACATTGACTGAGAATGGCAAGCCTGCAATGGTTTTGTTAAAATCTGAACAGGCAGCCCCTCATGCTTCCCTTTTCACTTCCAAAGAATGGGATTGTGAAAATCCAAGAACATACAGGATGTATGACACACCTCCCCAAGGACGCTGTTTGGAATGCAATGCCTCCCCCCGTAATGAAGGGACATAAGGAAGCTGGATCCTGAACAAGTTGAGTGGCAACCTCTGTCCCAGGTAATGATATGACATACACACCCACCCTAAACGTCCTGCTAGGATAAACGACTACTGCTTCACGCACGCAGCTCCAACTGATGTAACTTGAACCTTAATATCATATCTTTGGGTTGCAAGACAAAGAACAAAAATTTGTTTTGCTATACAGGAAAAACGCTGACAACATCACCAAACAAAGGATGGGTATCAGCTTAAGCCACCCTATGAAACTGATACAAACCAGGCTGCAAGCCATGACATGCTGATAGGGGAAGTGAGAGCCATTTGCTCTGCCCTATCTGTTCTCAGCTGTTCTTCTAGCTGTAGGATTTTTCTGCTGCTTCCAATCTCACAAAACAGACAACCCTACCTAGTTAAGCAATTCCCACCCCCTGTGATTAAGTATTAAGCCTAATATCTAAAAAACCAAACCAAGCCAAATCACATCCCTTCAAAAATTTGTCATATCTTCTTTTATTAAAAATCAGGTCAGGCTAAGAGGAGTTCTTGTGAAGAAGTGACATCCAGACAATAACATTAAGCAATGCTGTATTTCACAGACCAACACTCCAACTGAGGTTTGCTTAAAAGAAAGAACCTATTTGCAGAGGACCATTTTTGTATTTATCTGATAAAAACAGTAATTCCCAGTGTAGATAACTGAACCTAGGTCCCTGAAATACTCAATGATAAGAAAATTGGCATCCCTATCCCAATCTGCATTCCAGCATTAAAATGGGACTGACTTTACTTTGGGTTAAAATGAAGGCACATTTTCTACTTCACATAAGGCTTCCTATTACTCAGCTTCTCTGGAACTGGGAGCCCAAGCACAACACTAGCCTCCATACATGCGTCTCCAAAATTCAGCTGATCCAGTGAGACATTTGGCATTAACATCATAACACTCATTTCTTCAAAGTATGAGGACCTTCAGTTCCCACCTGAACTGATGCAAGTTGTGTGGTTGGAAACAAGCAGTAAATAAAAGGTTCTGTCTTTAAAAAGATGGCAACTCTTAAAGTCATCACTACAGTCACAGAGAGACTTGTGGTAACTTCAGAGTGCTGCATGTCCAGCTTCAGTAAATTGATTCACTTTAAGGTAAAATGTACATTTAATTAACTGCTGGAGCAATGGCTTAATGACTTATAACCAGCCAACCAAACAGTTAATGTTAATTCCTTGAGAAATGATTAATTCTGATCTGCAAGAAAATACATACCTTTTCCATTTCCGCCAAGGTGCTCTTTAATTTGTCATCGTTAAGCACTACACTAATGAAATATTTTATTCCTGAGGTAAATTAATATTCCTCTTTGCAATATACATTAGAAACACATGAAGAAGTTCCCTAACAAGGTGATTTATTGCAACAGCACAGTGCTGCTTTAAAGAACTTTCCATCTCAATCATATGTTATGCTGGCTAACAAAACCTTGGCAAATAGTTAAAATGTAAATAGAGGGGCACGTGCACAATAGGCAAATAGGACTACTGCACTAACTTTTTGTCTTCAGAAACCTGGATCAGTGACACGGATCACTAGTTTTATCCACACCACCTTGACAGACAAAAGAATTGATGGTTTCTGCTCAGAAGGGAGTCACCAAATGGATGGCACACCACATCATAGCTCCACTGCACTGTGACAGGTCATTATCAGAAGCTTCCCTGTTGTTTCCCTCTATTTAAAATGATCATGTATAATACCTCAAAAAGGACCTGCTTTAGTAGGCCACAGCATAAGGAAAATAGTGGAAGGTTATAATCAAAACCTGAACTTTTAGGCAACTACTATCAGCTTCTTTCTTCTGTAGATACCAAACTACTTGAGTTGAATTTCATGGCAAAATAGTATCAAATATGTAAAACCATAATGCCAAGGTTGATAGTGCAGAATTTAAGTTCTCCAGAAGCTCCCCCTCATTTAACATAACTAAACTAATTGAATTCAAAGACTGAGTAGAAGAGATTTTATAATTTCCTCAATTCAGAATGGCACAGAAACACAAAAACAATAGTCTCACGCAGTTTTATTCCAAGTTTCTAGAATACATTTCCTTTTCCTTGTTTTTAAGTTAAAGAATAATCACTTCAAAAAAATCAAACTTTTTTAAACCAAAGCCAAAGCCTAATACAGGAAGCAGTCTTACTGACAGTTATGCAGGTGATGTTGCAGAGCACAGTGAGTGTCACAATTCAACTATCAAAGAAAACAAAGGAGGTTGTTCATCTAAACTAAACAGAAGCTTATGGAACAGAGCATACTTGGTAGATCTTTACTTATTATAATACAAATAACTAGGAAAGTAAGATCCTATTTGGTTTTCAATGTAAGCACAAATACTAAAAGTAGATGGCACGATTTGCCGTGAGCTATATTTTTGACATCAACTTCTACCGCAATGCCCTAACATGCACAGTAACAGCCAAAATTCTCATTCCATACATATAATATCCGATCTTTGAACAAGCAGTTCCATTAATGGCAATCTTGATTTTCTGCTAGTAATCCACCTGAAACAAAACTCAGCTCCAAGGGTTAACTATGAAGTGACATTACAAGTAATTGACAGATAACCTGACTCAACGCAAAACAGAGTGGATCTGTCTGCATGTGAATATTCTTCATTTTTATGCTATCTAAAAAGGAAGAGAAACAGTCATATGAACAAATCTTACTTAATGTACAGCTAATACCCACAGCTTTAACTGGTCAAGCAAAGTGCTATTTAATGTTAACCCCTTTCACCAACATGAATTTTTATGCACAAATGATTAAATTCAGCAAAGCATTAGCAGGGTGCATAAAATATCCTGTTTTGATGGAGAATTGAATCTTGCATAAGTAAAGCAGTTCTTTCTGCTACATTTTTCAAAACATTTTTTTCCAGTATCGTTATGAAGAAGAGCTTCATTCCCACCACCAGAAACGCTCTTTCCTACATTACCCTTAAGCAAACTTTTATTGTTTATCAAAGTTCCCAATACAATATTTCATGAAGATTTTAAGAGCACTCAAGATTTACAAATACAACATAAAAACTTCAACAAGATTAAGATGGGTTCTTGTCTGACATTTATTAAGCCAAATCATTCTACCAGCTTACAACAAACACATCACCACTCATTTATTTCCATTAGAAGCTGCTGAGTCTGAGATCTTAAAACTTTAGATTAGACAAAATGGTGCAACCTGACTCAAAGTACAGCAGAGATTATTAATTCCTTTCTTAATCTCATAATAATCAAAAACACATTAATTCTGTGGTGAATTCATCACTGAAACAGTTACATTACACTGGGTTTTAAAAATTAATTTCAAGGAAATAGATTGTGTTTGGAAACCCCAAAGATAAAGAACACTCTGGAATACACAAGTTAAACAAAGATGTATGCACAGTCTCCATAAGACGAACAAGTATTTATCAATGTAACAAAGGAAACTGTAAGACAGCTTTTCTCCCCTCCTTTCTCAGAAGTCCAGATGCAACCACTCTCCTCCCCCTTCCCTTAATAGCTTGGATTTCTTTCAGTTTTACTGCCAGCAAGACAAACACAGTTTACATGTAGACAACCATGTAATTACAGCAAGGGACAGTTGCACGGTCCACCAACTACAAAACGCATGGCAATAAGAGGTCAGAGACTTAACTATTCATTTATTTAAATGTATGCCACAGTTTTCATTTTTCCTAGTCAAATCAATATATTTTAATTGGTGCTTTCAAAGGCAATAGTCTATGAAAATAACAAAAATACTAGAAACAAATACACACCCTACAGGCCTTTAATTCCTGAAATCATGATGTGCTTTTATTTGCTGATGAAGAATGTCTGTATATTGCTTCCTTTCAAAATGCATTTCTAATCAGCTTACACTTCATCTTTTTGAAAACTTCAGCTTACACAAAACACTCAAAAATGTTTAGTGCACCCTTGGAGGAAAAAAAAAAGAACAGTATGGAAAAAAAGAAAAAGGATTCAGTAATTTTACTGTAATACGTATCTATGTGCTGTGTCAGGGCACATTTGAGGAATCCATCTGTATGGTATCAGCTTCAATGAGGTTAAGGAACATAAACACTGAGCTGACATGAAAAATCAAAGCAAAAGAGCAAAGAAATACTGTTGCTACTCGTGGCACACTTGGCATTCCTTAAGCATCTGAAGACACTGCCACCATGCAGACTCCATCTCAATGGCTGGTGTATCACTAAATCATTCTGAATTAATAATGGAGATGAAGTCCACAGATGGCGTATGGTATACTTTGAGATAGACTCATTTTGACAGGTGACAAAGAAGACTACTCATCTCATTATGTGAAATTAAGCACTTATGGGAATGGCAGGTGTGAAGTGCCTCCTTTATGCAGATTTGGAAGCATCCCATCACTCACTGAAAGCACTGTAGTAAAATCATAGACAAATCTGGAAGCAGAGATGGCGTTAAATCTGCAAGGGAAGTAAGAAAAGACTGAGATGCAAGCCCCTGCCCTCTCAATCTGGATGATCCACATTCCCTCCTAATATGACCAGAATCTCAGATACTGAATCAGGAGATTAAGGGGAAAAAAACCAAAACAAAACAAAAAGGAAAACTGAAGTATTTGAAGTATAGGTGAGACAAAAATCAGTCTCTAGCACTACTTCACAAACATTAATTTCAACCAGCTATACATTTGGACTGTTTTTTTTGTTTTGTTTTGTTTTTTGTTTGTTACTTTTCAGGCTAACTCCCATTCACCTTTTATCTAATGCTACTATTTTAAGAGATTTTTCCCAACCCTCTTGCTCCATCCGTCACTGTAGGTGGACATAAAACACTGCACTGTCTCACCAGAGTGTTAGTCAGTAACTCCATAACATGATCGTGGAATAAATGCCTGGAGGTTACTTCTGAAGTGGGCTGTACAACCTTATGCCAGTTTTGGTATGCACTGATACAAGAGGATGATAACATCTCCATCTGGCAGTCTGTGTACTTTAGCAGTAGCCCTGTGCAAATACATATGGCTTACAGTACACACAGGGTAACTCCACACCTGTGCAATCATTACAGGATTTGCTAGGACTATAAAGTAGTTCATAATACTATCATTTTAATTCAGTCTTTAAGTCTTTTAAAATCAAAACTCTTCCAAACTAAAACATATTTCCCTAACAAAAAGTCATGCCAACTTACTAAAATTTTCCACTACAAAGGTAAGATCCCAAGTTTTTCCTCCACATCAAGTGCCATCAACACATTAGATGAGGGAAGAACTGGAGCAGGGGGCAAATCTCAGAATCTTGGCTTGAGACCAAACTTAAAACAAGAAAGCTGTACGCTTCATGATGCCTACATCAATCAGATGGCTAAGATTGAGAGAGCACTCTGGGACACAAAACACTGTCTCCTTTGGCTGGCCAACGGAAGAAAATCAAAGATGTTCTCTGCAGCTCAACTGCAAACTCCACTAACTTCCTTGTCACTGCCTTAGAACCACAGGCAAAAGAAACTATGTTGGAGTCTCAGTCCCTATCATTTGTTTTAAACATAGCAAATTACCCTCCACGATACCAAGACATGTCACACGGAAGTCATAGTATCATTGGTCGTGTTTGCACTAATACTGTGGTTCAAAGCAGCCGTGAAATGCTGAAGTGAAATATCCAATAACTCCTTCCCAGCTATGGGTTTGTTCAGTCTACAGAGTGACTTTGAGGAGTACAGAGTGAACTCATTTCAGAGGAAAACAGAGCAATACAATAAATGTGCTTCAATCCCTCAGCAGGAAAAAAGGATTCGAATGAATGTACTCGCCATTTAAGGAGGTCTGAACCATATATATGTAGGGGCAAAAGTTTAGTCGAGGGGAATAGATTTATTTTGAAGTAAAAACTAAAAATGCATATAATGTAGATACAATGGCTTCTTTACAACATTCTTAAATTTCTTTTTCCGCTACTTCTTAATATAAATACAGCTGAACAAAACATCAGAGAAAAAAATTCTGTATAGATACTACCCAAGTAATGTCTACTCAAGTAATAAAGGAACTTTTTCTGATGATTTAACTCACTATGCATTCTATCAAAAAGTACTTAATATTTTGTGCAACTATAAAAAACTGCAAGGTTCCCAAAATTTTTTTCTTTGCAAACAACAAATTCTAACCAAATGCTGAATTTATCATTGGAAAATATGTGATTGATGCTCATCCCAAAACTGTCAGTGCTACACTCGTGCTTAACTATATAAGGAACCATTACCATCGTATTTACTGAATTGAAACCTAAAAGTACTAACTTGCATCAAAACATACCTTCACAAGTACAACAACAATTTTCATAAGATAAAGGAAAACATCTTGTCATTTCATGAAATGGCTAACATCTTCACGGACAGAGGTGTGCTTCCCTGACAGTAACTTCTGAAGGCACTGGGTATGCTCAGTATTTTAAACCATAGAATCACATAGAATCACCATGGTTGGAAAGGACCTCCAAGATCATCTAGTCTAACCATCCATCTACAATCAATATTTCCTCGCTAAACCATGACCCTTCATACAACATCTAAACATTTCTTGAACACCTCCAGGGATGGTGACTCAATCACCTCCGTGGGCAGCCCATTCCAGTGCCTGATCACTTTTTCAGAAAAGAAATTTTTTCAAATATCCAACCCGAACCTCCTCAGGTGCTACTTGAGGCCATTCCCTCTTGTCCTATCCCTAGTTATGCAGGAGAAGAGGTGGATACACCTTTTCTTGCCACAACCGCCCTTCAGGTAGTTGTAGTGAGTTATAAGGTCACCCCTGAGCCTCCTCTGAGGAGAGACTGAACAATCCCAGCTCCCTCAGCTGCTCCTCATCAGGCCTGTGCTCCAGACCCCTCACCAGCTTCATTGCCCTTCTCTGGACACACTCCATGGTTTCAGTGTCTTTCTTGCAGTGAGGGGCCCAAAACTGAACACAGTACTTGAGGCGCAGCCCCACCAGAGCTGAGTACAGAGGGATGATCATCTCATGTAAAAACTGAAATTGACTCCCAATCTTTAACAAACCTGAGTTTGAATGACCACAGACCCAGGCCCCCATATTTACCAAGCCCTCCGAATAAAGACAGCTCCTCTTCTGCTCTAACCCCACTGCTCCTAGCCTAGGCAAAGCTGTCCTCCTCTTCCTTCCCTCATGCCACCCTCCAGCATCAGCCAAAGAATCAGCAGAGCTGTTGGTAAGCAGCTCTTTGCAGACTGTCTACCAGATCCAGAGGCAGATGAAACACTCCTGGGATGAGTGAGTTGCATTTCTGTTCCTCTGCTTTTGTTTCCAGGGAACCTGTGAATGAGTGTGGGCACTACACTAATGAGTCAAGACTCACAGGGCCAAAGCCCAGCCACAAACCTGGGCATACAGTACTATGGAAACTCTGCCAACAGCTTCAGCAGATCTCTAATAATAACCCCAACAACTGTATGGTTTTCAGGTAGACAATATCTAAGAATATGTTTATGAAATAATATTCTTTTTTGGCATGGTGGTGGGAAATGATGAACCCATAGTCACTTTTTGACACCTGCAAATAAATTTCCATCTCTAAATAGCTTGCTTATCAAAAATAGCTGCTTAAGCAGCTTATCAAAAAGAAAACTAAGGATCTTTCATTGAAGGAGCATGCTATTCCAACTACCTCCAGAAAAATATAGTACGAAAAAATGCTATTATTTTAGTCAAAGGATACAAACCACTTTCTTGACAGACACCATGACACCACTTAATGTGTAGCTGAAGTCCCCCACATCTAGGTTCACAACATAAACAATATAAGCAGGGCATTTTTCAAAGGACCAAGATGTGAGGCAAGGCCAGCCAAAAAATCCCACTCAAAGTATCTCCCCACACCTTTAATTTTAAGGTACTAGAATAGTAAGTGCAACTTACGCTTCAGCTGCATATGAAGTGATACATTTTTAATTTGTAGTCTTCTATTCCCTCATCAGGAATAAAAGACTACAAGTTTGTTCACAGGAAAACTTCTTCCTTATTCACATTATCGTTGCCACTATTATACAATTAACTTTTTGTTTCTATTGCAGCTACGCCATCTACAACACTATATTAATCTACACATCTCTGTTCTTTTAATTTATCACCTTTCCCCATCCAGACAAGTGAAAGGCACAGGAACTCTAGTAGAAGAAACGTATGAATTCCAAGCACACATTTAAGTCAGTAACCCGACGCTTTCAATTGCCAGGGGTTAAGATCCATGGCTATTTGAAGAAGGGGATGGCTATTTATAGAAAGGAAATAGCTACATGTGAAGTATCTTAAAGTTGACATTCAAGTAAAAAAAAAAATGCAGTTCTAATGACAATGGAGTTCATGCAATATTACAAATAAACATTTAAAAATGTACATAAAGTCTTTGAAAACTGATAGTTTTAAAACACTTAAGACCCAGACTGTTATCGGACAAAATAAATGTTACACAAACTTTGATAGTTTTGGAGGTTACAAGAATAATAGAGACAAAGTTGGAAAAACATCTAACTGTCCGTTAAGATTCATTAAATTTGGCATAAATTGCAAGGGAAGCAAAATTGTTGCTGTTAGGTTGCACCTCTATGGATGCGCAGTCCAGATCTGAAAATTAATTTATGCTTTTACATGACCGCTGCTGCTCTATGCCACTTACCAGACATGTTCTTTAATAAAGAGAAATAAACTCTTGAATAGCAGTTGCATATGTACAGTTGTGTGCAAATGCTACAAATTTCTCATTTCTAAAGAAGATGCATAGGACTGGAACAACTGTTTCCCTTTTATTGGATACACATAATAAGTACATTTTCCCACATAATTTTTTTTTCTCAGAAAGCCAAGCACTACCCTAGTTAGCAACATGCCATCTAACAAAATAAATTAAATCAAATGCAGCACCTTTTAAGAACAGTTAATGGAAGATGTTTACAACCCATAAAATAGCTTGATAGCTTTCTTAGGAGATAACAGAGCTACATCTGGGTTTTATCCTAATCAACTGACACGAAGGCTAATGAACTTCTCATTTAATTCTTTTGTTTTTTAAATAAATCATAGTCTTACTCTTTCCTCAACTGGAAACTTAAAAGCACATTCCCCATAAAAGGTTTATTTTGTCTGGTAAAAATGTATACAGGAGACTGCCCAACATTCCAGAGCGATCTTTCATAGATACAAGCTCAGAAAAGGGGAGTGGACAGAAAAGCAGAAGGTAAAACAAGTTTCACAAATTCAGTTTGACAAATTTTCAGAATTATTTCACTACATTGCAAGCTCCAGAATCCCTGAACTTACACTGAACACATAAATATGATTAAAACATTCTTCAAAAACACCATATAAACTGGAAATTGTATGTAATTGAAGAGGACAAGCAACAGCAGATGTTGCCATTGTACAAAAAAGTTAGTACTATGTACACACAACGCATGTTCTGCAAAGCAATGTTAAAGATGTACATTTTCAGTAGGTCTTTCTGAATCCCTTTTGATCCATCTGTCCTTTCCTAAATATAAATAAGATCAAAGAGAGTCCAAACTACTGCATTTTGTAGAAAAATGAGAAAACCAAAGATTAAAGATTGTAAATCAAATAATTCACAGATTTGTGAAATGCTCACATTAAGACAACTACTGACTAAAGGAATGTATCAGAGCTTCTCTGAAAGTAATGCCTCCTATTTTATTATGTTGGACCCCAATATCAGAGGCAGATGTTGGTGGTATGGCAGCAGAGGGTGAATATTCCTGATAATATTCTGTTACGTGTTGTTGCTGTGTGACAGATGGCAGCAGAGGGGAAGTCTGACAGAACAGCATCTGACATGGAAGTGCATATGAAGCAAAGAGGTACAGATGAATTCCTCCATGTGGAACACATTAGAGTCATTGACATTCATTGACACTTACTGAACGCTGATGGAGACCAAGCACTGGATGTGGGCGCAGTGAGGCAGTGGTGGTGCGTTTCAGCGGTGGTGACGGTGACAACAGGTCACCTCTGCTGGTGCAGACTGTTATGTACGCAGCATGCAAGCTCTTGCTCCAGGCAGGCAAAAATGCATAGCTAATGGTGGTGATTAGTGTTTTACAGCTGAGAATTTGCTATATCAAACAGTGTTACTGTATCTGATGTTGTTTCCATCAAAATAAACAGGAGGTATTACTTTCATAGCGACCTACGTAACACAACCTTCTGCCTTGCTCAGCTTTTATCAAAATTAAGATGAACATAGTGCCCCTTAGCTGGGGACGGCAGTTGTTTTAATCAGTTGCTGGAAATAAGAAAAGAAAATCCCTCTTAGAGTACTCACAAGTTGAGCAGCAAGGACAAATGCAGCAGTCTATACCAAAACACTTTTTATAACAGGAGTTAAAATGAAAACAAGGACAGTGAAAATTAATAGAAGCCTTGTTTGCTTTTGCATAAGATGCTTTTTGAAGAATGCAAAGCTGCACAACCAAAAAACTTTCTAAAGATTTTTAGTCAGTGTGCTTTTAAGGCTCTATCTAACTGAAGTGTACGTTAAGCTAAAGAATAAAAGAAGAGATGAGAAGTTTCTTGGAAGTTTTCTGCAGATAGCATTCTTTATCTTGCGAAGTGAAAAACTGCTTACTCCTACCAAGATAAGATTCCTTGCTTCAAAAGGGGAAAGTGCAGCATTACTATTATAGAAGAAGAGGAAGGAGTTAAGGCATTCTGTTGAAAGATGCCAAGGACAGTAATTTTAAGATCTAAGTGCATCTTTTTAACTCTATAACATCTTAAGAAAAGCAGCACAGTCAACAGCTATTTATCTGGATACAGCTGATACATAAGGCTACAAAATTTACCTTAAAATTTAACCTTTGTTTTGTGACAGAATCTAACCAAACTGACTCATGTTTGAGACAAAGCTCACTTTGTGCTTCACATATACAATACTCTTTCAAATTCACATTGTTGTTCACATTATTGTTTCTGAACTCGTGGAATTACTTTGTTACTCATTTTTCTTATGCAGGTATATATTTAAAATTTCCATTTTTTATCACAGAAGCTCTCCATAAACTCAGAATAGCATCTGACATAGGGAATACGAATATATTGTTGCCCAAGGCCTTGCTTACAGTATTTCTGGAAACACTCATCTGAAATGTAGCAGGAAGACAACTTTAACACCAGAGTCCATTGCCTGCTAATGACATTTGCTTTAGTTCTTGAAAACAGTAGACATGTACAGAAGCTGAGCATCACTCTAATGAAGCTCCATAGGTCAGGGACCTCAGCAATATTATCATTCCAAAATGATTTGAATATCTTATTATCTAGATAACTTGCTGTGCCAGGCAAATGGCTTAACCCTATTAGTGGAATTCTATAAATTTACTTGCAGTCTGTAATTTTTTTAAACTACCACTTAAAATAAAATGCACTATATACAGGGTTCCATACTGACTCCATCAATAAATGTCTAATGTATAAATAATTTTCTTTCCTTCCTTACCTCCAGATGCTCTAAAATATAGGGAGGATTTGTCATGCCAAGCCTCAGCATAGCTCCCTCAGGAATAGCTTCAACCAGCTTCCACAGAAGTGTAGGGAGGTCTGTGCCAATGTCTCTGCCATAAGCCCCTGTATCTTCACTGGTCAGCCATATCTCACAAACACCCTCTGTGAATAAAAGGTGGAGATAATTAACAGATCTGTTTTAGAGCTGTTTATTTTATCATACAGCTGCTCACTCTTTTTAATGCAGGATTTCACAAGGCCATTATGCAGCCACACTAGGTTTTCAATTGAAAGGGGGAGGGAAGGAAGGAAGGCTTATCCCATGGGTAGCAGTGGGTTATTAAGTTCATTTTATGAGCACAAGAGTGCTACAACAATGCTGTAAATTATCATTGCTGTGGAGTGATTAACATTCACAGCCAATGACTAATTCTGTGTTGCCTCTACTGCAAGTCAGTCACGTCTAGTACTCTGCTCTATTTTTTGAACCTAATTCATTAAACACTGCAAGCAACATTACCCAAGCAAAGAGTTTGCAGTAATGATTGTTACTAGCAGTCAACTTATTAACTGGTAAGCTTCCAATAAACAAAAACAGCTCTAAAGAATAACAACTAACAGTCCTCTTAGAATAACCGCTAAAATTCTTTAAATGAGAAAATGCAATATTAAGGCACTATTTAAAAAGTTAGTCATCACTACTTGACTAAGTGAGAGTGCTGAAAAGCCTGTTTCCTGGCTGTTAATACTTTATTTTCCACCGGTCGGGGCCTTAGGAAGTAGTATATTTGATCGGTATTGTAAAGAGTATCGGCCTCTAAAACTGAAATTTGGCAATAATATCCACTTGCTCAAAGAGGGGAAATGCTGCACAATCCTTTCATAATGGCTGAAAGCAACGAGGTTTCATGCAGCCACTTCCATCAGTCTGCCCACCTCCCAACCTTTTAATAATGAAGTCCACCTCCTCCCCCTTGCTGCTCCAAAGCGAGAAATAAGCCACTGAAAATAGGGTGGCTGAGAGGAAGACTCCTGTGATTCCCGGTTAAGAAAAGTTAGCATTAACTCATTGAAGGGCTAGATTTCTAATAAAAACGATGAACCAGTAAGCAAAACCATATGAACACCATAAGCTGCGCCATTCTTCAAAGCAATCGTGAAGCAACAAAGCACCCTCTGGACAAGCAGAGAAAATATCACAAAATATGAATGCTTATACTATGAAAAAAATTTTCAGATGAAGAAAATACAAAGAACTACACAGAATCAAATCAAATAAAAAGAGATAGAAAACCAAACATTTTACAAAAATGGAAACTCTCACAACAGACAGACGATAAAGGTGGACAGCAGCTATGTCAAGCAAAGATAATTCTGTTTGGGTAGAAAAGTTCTCAAGGTGATTCATTAATTACAACTGAAAATATTTACAAATTAAAGGTAAACTGAGAAACTCATCACTTGTTAAATTTTTAAGCTTTAGGAGAAAAAAGAGACAGATGCATAGCTCTGCTGATGTAGGAGCCTAGTGGCAAGCATTCTTGAAGCAGTGCTCTCTCATTATCCAGCTTTCCATCACAGCTTCGTAGCCACATTCGAGTAGGGCTGCCCAGTGTCTGATCAGGTACACTGAACTTGCCAACACATACAGTCACACCCTGGCTTCCACTGTAGTTGCTGATTATTTTAGAATCACATTCACAACAGACAGTACAATGTTACAAAATGTATTCTGAGATTTGCTTGCCCTACATTTTCCTGAGTTACAGGAAAAAAAAACAACAAGTGAATTATGGATCAGCTACATTTTAGAAATACGAGCAACATAAACGATATCAATGATGGCTAACATCCTGTAGTGTTTTTTATATCAGCTTCCAATAGCTATCATAACACTACAAAACAGTAATTTGCTTGCTGTTTTTCTACTGAAATAGACTAAATCTCAGTTCTAAGCTTTCATCTGGCTAGAAATGGAAATAACATTCAGGTGGAAAGGAACAGTGAGGTTTTAAAGCTGTATAGGTGGGGATGATTAGCACCCTGGTGTGCTGAAACTTCAAATTAAATCACGTGAAGAGGAAGCAGCTGTAATAGCAAACCAGCAACAACAAGAATAACTGCTCTCCTATCAGGGTGTTGAACAATAAGCAATGGGAATAATTCATGCTAAGAGAGCCAAAGATGAAGTCTCAATACGAGGAGGAGGGGGAGAGCACTTGTATGCTCCCTTTCCAATTTCAGGCTGACAAAATGGATCTTCCCATCCTGAAAGATGCTGTATTTACAAGAAGACTAAGTGAACTTCATGAACAACTATGGCAATACAGGCATGGTGGCAGTTGTTTCCAAGCTGTTTATTCTAGCCTTTTGCATCCTGAGTTCAGGAGTCTCTACTTAAATTGAATAATAAAACAACAGATCCCCCAGTCTTCTTAATAATGGGAAAAATACACTTCCTTTTTCCACGCAGCCCTCTGCCCCTCCACACTACAGCTGTACATAGAAAGCTATTCAAACCCAATGTCCAATTGTGTAGAACATATTTTCCCTTCCTCTGCAGCAAGCCTGACCAGCTCATACACCATTCTGTTATTTGATAATTTTGGTGCTAATAAAAGCAAGCTGATTTTGTAAACAAGAAAATTGATCCAGTCTGCAGAGATTGGATGTGCAAACTTGGAGAGTTTGTTACGTTATTAAGGTCAATTATCATTACATTCAAGTAATTACATGTCTGTCTTTGGTCACAGTGCATAGTTTATTTCTCATTCTGCCATCACCACCCAGCACAAGAGTAACCTCAACAGCTGGATCCCAATCTGCGCTCTGCTGTAATTGGAGATGACTGAGAATGAAAAATGTTGGAAAACAAAATGTTTCCAAGTAAATAAAGGAAGATCTGAACCAATTCCTTCTCCAACATCTCATTATAAACAATAATCATTGCAGATTATCTGAAACACATTTTAACTTAATTTTTATGGGTCAGTCCAAACAATCCTTGTCACAAAGGGAAGAAGAAATCCTACAGTTGTGACTTTTATGAGAGAGATATGTTTCTGTTTTAGAGACCACTTGAAATGATTTATTTCTTTAATTAAAAAAAACTAGACCTTTATATTTCACTTTATTTTCATGCCACTGTTGAAAACTCTTTTCAGCAGTAGCACAGTTATTAATTTGAAGAACAATTTACTCCATCTGAAAAATTTACTTCCATCTACCAAACTGCCCAAAGAATTTTAAATATCAGATGCTAATCCTACTGGAATTGTTATTTGTTGACCTACTGTGTAATTTCTATGCAGGCTGCTATAGTGAGAGATTGCCAGTTCTGACCTTCTCGCTATTCCACATACGCTTAACAATATCATAAAGTCCTAGAGTGGCATGGCTTGGAACAAACTTTAAAGATCACCCATTTCCAACCCCCCCTGCCATGGGTAGGGTTGCCAACCACTAGAATGGGTTGCGCTGGGCCCCATCAACCTGGTCTTGAAAGCCTCCAGGGATGGAGGATACACAACTTCTGTGGGCAACCTGTTTCACAGCCTCACCACCCCCTCATTAAAATTTTTTCCACCAAAATCTAATCTTAACTTCTCCTCTTTTAGTTTAAGACCACTCCCCCTTGGCCTATCACTATCTGCCCATGTAAAAAGTTGGTCTCCCTCCTGATTATATACTCCTTTTAAGCACTAGAAGGCTGCAGCAAGGTCTTCCTGGAGCCTTCTCCAGCCCAAAGAAGCCCAACTCCCTCATTCTTTCTTCATAGGAAAGCTGCCCCAGCCTTCTGATAACTTCTGTGACTCTCTTCACCAGCTCCACATATTTCTTCTGCTGGGGGCCTCAGGCTTGGATGCAGTACTACATATGGGGCCTCACAAAAGCAGAGTAGAGGGGGACAATTCTCTCCCTGCCCCTGCTGGCCACCCTTCTTCTGATGTAGCCCAGGATGCAGTTGGCCATCCAGGCTGAAAGCGCACGCTGCTGGCTCATGTCCAGCTTTTTGTTCATCAGGACTCCCAAGTCCTTCTCCACAGGGCTGCCCTCAGTGAGTTCTTCTCCCATTTTCTACATGTACTTGGGACTGCCTTGGCCCAAGTGCAATACCTTGCACCTGTCCTTGCTAAACTTCATTAGGTTCACATGGGCCCACTTCTCTAGTTTGTTCACATCCCTTTGGATGTCATTCCTTCCTTCTGTTGTGTCAACTGCACCACTCAGCTTGGTGTCATCAGCAAATTTGCTGAGGGTACACTCAATCCCACTGTCTTGGTCATTGATAAAGATGTTGAAGAGCACCTGTCCCAAGACACATCCCTGGGGGACACCACTCATAACCGGCCTCCATCTGGACAAAGAGCCATTGGCCATAGCCCTCTGGCTGCGACCCTCTAACCAACTCTTTATCCACCAAAGACTCCAGCCTTCAAATCCATACTTCTCCTATTTAGAGATAAGGATGTGGTGTGGGACCATCTCAAAGACCTTGCATACATCAAGGTAGTTGCCCTTCCTTTGTCTGCTAATGCCATTACTCCATCACAGAACACCCACAGAATTTACTTGCCTTCATTGAATTCCCTTTAGTTATTGCCAGTCCATTTATCACCACTGTTTAGGTCTCTGAGTATTAGCCCTGTCCCCTAGTTTGCCAACTACCTCCCCAATTTGATATCATCTCCCAGCTCACTAAAAACATACTTTATACCTCACTTTGCACATCGTTAGTAAACATACGAGGCAACCACCAGCTAGGCTTCATATTATGGATCCCCACCCTGTGAATCAGGCAGCCCTGCCAGTTCTCTCAGCCACCTTATTATCCACACATCCAGTCCATTCCTCATCAACATGTAATAATATTATAGGATACTACACTAAAGACCTTGCTAAATTCAAGTTAAAACAAAACAAAGCAAAACAAAACAAACCCAAACCCTCAACATCTTTCCCCTCCTCCACACAGCTAGACATCTTGCGATGGGAATCACATACCATTCGCCAGTGGTAAACCTACTAGAGGTAACCCCAATCAGCTCCTTGCCCTTCACATGCCTAGAAGTGCCTTTGCCACACAAACTTCCCACAGACTGAGGTTCAGCTGCCCTACAGTTCCCCTTTTCTTGCCTTTCTTGAAGGGCAGCATGACATTTCCCTTTTTCCAGTCATCAGGAATTTCCCAATTATCTTGATCTTTGGATGATGAGGGAGAAAAGCATTGTAATGACACCAACCAGGGCTCTCTGCACACTCAGGTATCCCCCACTGAAGGATTATTTCTATTACTTCTGGATGTTGAGCTGCAGTTGCAAGAACTGCAGCTACGTTTCGCAAGTGTTTAGTTCAGTACAAGCCTTAAAGCAGTTGTGGTTTCTGCTGCCCACAAGATGACACATATATTAGAGTGCTTAGGAAATGAAAACACTAACTTTTATGGTCCATATATTTTTGAGAACAAATGTGTTTGAGAACCAATATGAAGTGAAACATACTGGAAGTTTACAAAAGGAAATACAAAAGGAAGGCTATCATTCATTCTACTACACACAAAGTTACACTTCCTCCTTGTCAAGATGTTTTATTCAATTAAAGGTTTGGACAAGCCAATGATTTAAGATGTTATAAACTTCTATACAAGCTATACATTAATTTATTCATGGCATGATATTGTTGGACCATACAAAGCCTTAATAGAAACTTGATTTAAAAGTTCATTTAACACAGACGTGACTTAAGTGATGAGAACAAATTCCTGATGCTACAACATTCTGGTAAAATTCTGGGCTATAGTTGCACATTCTAAAAAAGTAGAATTAATCATACCTTAGACCCACTTAATTCTTCTGGCGACTACTTTTTAAAAAGCCTGAAACATCTCTTGACTTTAGTTTAGCTTTTTAAGTCATCTTACAAAAAGTAAAACACACTGCCACATTTACTTATATAGGAAGTTAAAATTGGAGCTTAAAAGAAGTTTAATGCAAAACAGCTCAAGAAGCAGCTCAAAGCTATTTCAATGAAAAAGTGTTAACCTTTTAAAAAAATCTTTGTTTCAAACATTTTTTGCCTCAAAGGGCATTTAGACTTCTTGCATGATTTTATGTAACATATGAAGCCAAATCAGAGCTAGATCAAAATCAAAAGAAAAAAAAAGCACGCGCATAAAAAAGAAAAATTAGGACTTTTCAAAAAGAACTTTTCTTAATTAGATTAAAATTTAAAAAATGCAAACATTTTGGTTTTATACAAAATTAAAAGAACAGAAACAAACCCAATACTACCCCCTCACATGAAACAAATACATGCACACACTTCTACCACCACGTTTTGCATAAATATATTAGGGTTACTTTGGTGATTTTAAAAAAACAACCACAGAGTGAAATGAAGCTACCTGTTTATTCTTTACATTCAGCTGTCTAACTTTAATGTAAGAACAGTCTACCACCCACTTTATAGTTAGATAGACGTGGCGTCTGATGGGTATACCGTTATTAGATTCTTCTAATGGCAGCTTTCCATTTTATCTTGTATGGTTACGCAAGTGGAAGCTACAGAGAGATTTATTTAAGGTTTTCTTTTTCAAAAGTTATGCATCTGAAAGATGAACTGCTGAGAATGTCAGCTCAGTGGATTTACCTTTTTTTTCTAAATTCATTAAATAAAAGCTTCATTTGCAACAACCAGAATTGTATTTTCGAAGAAGTGTTACAGCTGGGAGAGGGAAGCAAGAATTTGAGGACTAATATCAAAACCAAAACTTCTCCTTCTGCAGCGAACACTTCACCATCAAGGTATTCACAATGGAAGTTTACTACCTATGTCTGCTGTAGGGTTTAGCACTTTGACAACTTAAGCAAAACAAGCAGTATTTGGTATATTTCTGTGGCTACAGTGATAAGCAAAATAAAGTATTTTGATAAAATGAGATTAGTATCTGAAAATATTGCCCTTTAATAAAAAGGTATATCAATTCCAAATTCAACTGAACAAGAAATAAGAATACCTCTGAAAGTAATAAAGTTTAGTTTGCTTCTGAGCAAAGTGGAGAGGAAAAGCGGGAGGAAAGGTAACTACAATAAGTCGGTTGCTGCTGCAAACAGAATGATAGTTGAACTTATTATGAGCCCAGTTTAATTCTGCTAGAACAAGAAAGACTTAGAAGGGCATCAAGATAGACAGATATTAGCTCTGTGTCCACAATGCAGCATTATGCACCTTGCTTTCAAGGAGGAAATTAATGATACCGTACATCATGATAATGAATTGGGTTTTTAAGTTGATTTTAAGAGGAGGAAAGCATTTCAAGAAAACTAAAGAGAAACATGCAGTTGCTTTTCATGAGTTGGTCCTAGTTCTCATGCTGAGAGAAGAGGAATTTGTGCTTTAAGACAAAAGTCTGTGCATACTCTTTTGGACATCTGTCTACGGTCTTCCTATTTCAAGGCATGTTAGTTTCATACACAACAGCATGTTTTGCAAGTAAGCTCTCAAATGTATAAAAAAAATTCAGTTCTTTCATTAAATTTTCCAGTTGAAAAAAAAATCAAACTGAAGATTGCAATTCCATATATACACATCCTAAAATAACTAAGTCATTTTTCAGAGATCATAGAATCACAGAATGGTTTGGGTTGGAAAGGACCTTTAAGATCATCTAGTTCCAACCCCCCTGCTATAGGCAGGGACACCTCTCTCTACACCAGGTTGCTCACAGTCCCATCCAGCCTGGCCTTGAATGCTTCCAGGGAGGGGGCATTCGCAACCTCACTAGGCAACCTGTTCCAGTGTCCCACCATCTTTACAGCAAAGAATTTCTTCCTGGTACCTAGTCTAAATCTACCCTCTTCCATTTTAAAACCATTTCCCCTCCTCCTATCGCTACCTGCTCTTATAAAGAGTCCCTCCCCAGCTTTCCTGTAGGCCCCCTTCAGGAACCAGAAGGCTGCTATAAGGTCTCCTCAGAGCCTTCTTTTCTCAAGGCTGAAGAGCCCCAGCTCTCTCAGCTTGTCCTCATAGAGGAGGTGCTCCAGCACTCTGATCATACTGTAGACCTCCTCTGGGCCTGCTCCAACAGCTCCATGTCCTTCTTGTGTCGGGGGCTCCAGAACTGGACGCAGTACTGCAGGTGGGGTCTCAAAAGAGCAGAGTAGAGGGGCAGAATCACAACTATTGCCTAAGTCTTACGCGTATTAATGATCAGGGAGAGAATTAGCTAAATCAGTTCTTTGTTGAATCAAGAACACTATTCAAGAAGTTATTTCAATGGTACGTAACGGTACATGCATCAAGAAATTAAAGCATTAGAGGTCTAATGGTGCTGGTCAGCAGCAGGCTCAGCATGAGCCAGCAGTGTAGCCTGGCAGCCAAGGGGCAAATCGCATCCTGGGGTGCATTAAACACAGCTCAGCCAGCTGTTCAAAAGAGGTAGTTATCCCACTGTATTTAGCAATGATGCAGCCTCACATTGAGTAATGTGAAGTTCTCAGCTCCACAGAATAAAACAATTGTTAAAGTCCCTGAAGGAATCCAGAGGAGGCACCGAAGCCGGTAACAGAGCTGGCAGGCATGCCCTGCAAGGAGAGGCTGAGGACGCTTGGGCTGCCCATTCTGGAGAACAGGAGGCCCAGATGTGACTTCGTTGCTCTCTGCAGCTTTCTGAGGAGGGAGAGCAGAGAGAGGTGCTGGGCTCTGCTCCTGGTCACCAATGGCAGAACATAAATGACACACACCTGACAGGGGAGGGTCAGAGTGGGCACTGGGAAACATTTCTGTACCATGACAGTGGTCAGCCCCTGGGACAGGCTTCCTCTAGAGGTGGTTGATGCTCCATGCTTGTCAAGAGGCATTTGGACAATGCGACCAATAACATGCTTTAACTTTTAGTTATCCATGAAGAGGTCAGGCAGTTGAGTTGGACTCGATCTTTGCAGGTTGATTCCAACTGAACTGTTCTATTCTTCTGACCGGGTGACGATAGATAACAAATTTTGCATGAAGGGACTTAAACACAAAGGAATGCTATTTCAGAAAACTCAAACAGGAACTGATTTAGAATTGTTCCATGGTCTTGTATACAATAAACAGATAGGTAGGTCCATGAATTATGGAATTAATGTTCTCAGTTCCATGCTTCACATTTCATGAGCTACTGATGCGCTCCTGTTGGCCTAAGCAAAGAGACAGGGTACTCAACCCTCCACCAGTCTAGCACTCTTCAGAAAAAAAATTACTCTTCAGCTACTTGAAAAGGCAGTATTTCCCCAAAATAATAATAAAAAAAACCTAAAGAATTAAAATGTATCATTTATATGCCTATTTCTGAAACACAAATGAGAAGCCTACTTCAAACTTTGTATTGAAAATGACAGATATGAGATTTTGTTTATGACTTTTTCCCCTCTTCCGTTTCCCAGGGCATGGGTCCGTGGGTCCCTCTGCCACATTAGTCACAGAACCAGGCCAAACCTGCCCGTAAACTGTTGATAATGACTTAGAAATTCCCTTGGAAAAAAAAGGGCAATGTGCCACTCATTATAAGTTCTCCATTTGAAAACAAAAACATAGGCTATCCGTCTGCTGTAGATGAAGTATTAGATGCAAATGGTCACATGCTGCACAAATTCACATACATGGTCATGAGCTGTAGGCATATTCTGTGACATTACAGGATGCAGTGCTAATTAATGGAGGCTTTTACTGAATAGCCATCTCTGTAGTGCTAATTTAAACAATGTTTTTATGGAAACTGATTAATTCTCTGGAAGCAACATGGCATATCAAGTTTCAATAATTAAATATATTTGTAGCCAAGCTAAATAATAATCAGAATGAGTCTATAAAGAGAATAGCTTACAGATTCTACAATAGCAGCTTGAACACAAGCTACAGGATGTGGTAGAAATATTTGACATGGAAACTTGTTTTCTTGAAATCATTCTCCAGCTCAAATTTCCTGTGTTTTTGAGAGCCAGAGTCTATAGCACTCTTTCATCCAAAGTTTCTGACTTTTTTTTTTAATAGATGAACAGCAACAGTAGAAAGAAGCCACGTTTTGCTTATCTACACATTACATATTTAAAATTACTTGAAAACTAGCTTGAAATAATTGGGGTTAAAGCAAAATGCTGAAATTTGAAAATATGATCAAAGCAAAAAAAGATTTTGATAAAAGTTTACATCTAACTTTGACTGAAAAGATTAACAATAATGAATTATCTCTGACCTGTTACATACCCCAAGACGAAGGCAGAAATCTTAAAATCTCTTATGTGTTCCGATCAAACAAAAATATAATTAATAAGTACCATCATAAGTGACAAATACTAGTGTCGAACAGTGTATAGCACATTAAATTATCGGCAAAGATATAATAATCTTAAACCTCAGGTATGATATGGAATACAGAAGTATTTATTAAAAAGGGCCTTCTCTACATAAAGCAATCCTTCTGTAAATCAGTCACCTTATTTTACATCAAAGTAGTTACTTCTAAGGACAATATCAGAAACCAAAGATATCTCAAAGAGGGGCAATGTACAGTTTCTGAGGATGATAATGTTTGTCTAAATCCTCACAATAACATTGATAACAGGTTTAACTCATTAAGAATATCCTAGCCTGTATTTGCAAGAAAAACAACTTGTTGCTGCACACGACAATAAGCTCAAGTGGTTTAGTAGGAAACCAATAAGTAAAATATTTTTTTAAATGATCATACAGATAAAAATCATACCATAATCTCTCTGATTTCTGACACAAGCTTCCTCTAATATTCACCATTACTTAAAGTATATTCTAAAATGGCTGTCATACCCTCGGGAACTCTAAGTGGGTCAATTTAAGAAAGAAGAAGGGCTACTTTGAAAGTAATGCCTCCTATATTATTATGTTGGCCCACAACATCGGAGGATGTTGGTGGTACAGATGTTGGTATATGGCAGTAGAGGTTGAACCTTCCCACCAATATGCCATCACATTTTGTTGCCATCTAACAAATGGCAGCAGAGGGGTAGTCTCACAAAAAATGGCATCTGACATGGAAGAAGATCTGATGAAGCAGAGGTGTGCAACTGAATTCCTCTATTCAGAAAAAAATCCACCTATTGACATTTAATGATGCTTGCTGAGCACTTATGGAGACCAAACAGTGGATGTGAGCATAGTGAGGTGGTGGGTGGTGTAATTCAGCAGTGTCAACAGTGACAGTGGGTCACTTCCGCTGGTGTAGACTGTTATGAGCACAGCATGTGGGCTGTTGTTCATCCCTGGTGAAAAAGCATAAGTAATGCTAGAGACTGTGTTAAAAAAGAGTGTTTTGTAGCTGAGAATTTGCTCTATCAAATAGCGTCACTGTGCTCTTTGTATCTGCTGTAGTTTCCATGGAAATATACAGGAGGTATTACTTTTGGAATGACCTACATAGAACACTCATATCAGTAATGGAATTTCTCTACTTCTAAATTATAAATTTGTTTAAGTGAATTTTCACTGAGGACACAGTGGGTACATCCACCTTAATCTAAATTTATATAAAATATTCAGTGATACACCAACAAAATTCATCATAATCAAAATGCAATTAAAAATCTGTTGGAGATGTCCACAGGGAGGTCAAAGTGAAATCATTCAAGGGTTTTGAAGGATATTAAAGTTGTTTTTTCTCATACAGATTAATGCCCATTAAGGTCTGATTCTGAATAATAATCTACTTTCTGATGAACTGATTATATGTCAATGCAGAAACATGAATTAACTCAAAACTAAGAGAGATGAGCTTCTGTTGAGGAATCTCTATCAAAAGAATATTAAGACTGCAATTACTTGATACTTTCAAAACTAGAATTCAAACAATAGCCTAGCTGCTCAGAAAGAAAAAAAATTATTATTTCTCCTATAAGGAAACACAGCAGATGATACTGGAAAAAAAATTAAATATTTTTCAAAATAAGCTAGTAATATCCTTGTTTGTTAAATAATTTCTCTTTAAACACTTAGTAAATAACTACAAGTCTTATATAATCTTGCCTCTGTCTTAATTAAAAAAAAATCTGTAACGATTTCCTTGTAACATGTCATATTTATCTCTGAAAAATTTAGCTCATCAATGTAGTTTGAGAGAAAAAAAAATTATGAAGCTATTGAACTGTGCAAATCTTGTAACAGCTGCTCATCTGCACCAACTGCTAGAAAGCCATGATTAGGGACAGCATGAAAACAACGCACCTGCCTTAAAGATTTTTTTTTTTAAGGAGATATTCCTAATACTGAGAGATCACATTTCCCTTCAAAAGAGATACCTGCATTCTCAAACACTGCATCTTGGTTCAGCAGTTTTAATGCTGGAGTAATGGAGCTGGTATTACTTGTTCTTCGTTTTTCTTGAGATGGCTTTCCAGTCAGAAGTACATTTTGTCATTTCACTAAGAGTTTAGTTTTAGGACACTCATCCATTCTTCAGTGGGCATGTCAAAGTACCAGCTTTTTGGTGCCTAGGGAGAGAACATTTACTTCACTTTGGAAAGCAGAGGAGAGTGAAGGGAAGGCTGGGTTCCAAATTCTGGCAGCGGTGTATACACGTGCTAGAGGAACACACAAAATTGTGACAGGAACACACAAAATACCACAGCAGCTAGGGCGAATGATGCAATTTGTCTGGTACAGTACTCTTGTCAATGACCATTGTTTATGGGATGTTTGAAGGGACACATTAAAATCAGTTTGCAGAAAAATCCTTCAGGCAGCAGCAGTTTAGTCGGTCTTACAGAAAATCCTCACGTGTCAAGAAAAAAAAGAAAAATCCTTTGAATAACATACCAACCTGGTATGTCTGCTCTGAATGAGCACAGAAATCTTGGGTATTCTCTTATTAGCAATTCTCATTAACATTAAAAGATTTTATTGAATATGATTACAAAAGCTGCGACCGAAGCTGATATTGGAAAGACAGTTCCTTGTTTCAGGGCTTTCAACAGTTCTGAGTTTCAGGGTGAAGAGCCAAAAGTACCGAGTGCGGTTTTTCTTTGGTTGTCACTACTATGCCCAAGACGCTATACTACAATTTAAGACATTCAGTATTTCAAAACTTACAAGAATATTAGCACAGCATTTCAATCACTAATCCACTTAACAGCAGCACTGCAATCAAGACGTAGAACTCTGCAACTGCTACGGGGCTTCAGAATTGTGCATGTAAATCATCTTTGGAAGAACTTGAATCGTTTTCTCTCAGGACACTCTGAACTCTAAAAATAAATTCTAACCTTAACGTTATAGAGGAGTCACAAATCAAATACAAATGCTAGTCAAGAATGTTTCCCATTTTTCTGAAAGAAATACGATCCAACAGTAAAGAAGTATTGCTTTGCATATGTTTATATTTCCTCATAATGATAGGTGGCAGATTTTGTAGAACGTTTTTAATAAAAATGCCCAAATTCATACACTAAGTTGGATAAAGAAAGAAAATTCATAGAATGCACTATGAAGTGATTAAATATCTAACCCAAAGCACAAGTAACAACAACAACAAAAACGTATACTATCACAGACTCTGCACAACTGCAGAGGAAACGTGCTCTATTTACATATACCACTTGTAATGGCATAGAAAAACAAGCTCTAACAAAGTTAGAAACAATAAGAAGCCTAACAAAGGGTCTGTTCTTCCCTTATTTTTGAGGTGGAAAATGCGTCATTTCTTAATTAACATATTTTGACTGCCAATAATTCCCATTTAACAACAGGAGCTCTAGGCCAGCAGCATGTGCTTGAATTTCCAAATAATTTATTAAAGGCTCACAGTGACTCCTAAGTCATAGCATAACATGATTTTTTGTCCCTTCAAAACTAGTTCATAAAAGATGAGAATAAAAAGGCTCTTTGAGCCTTAACATATTTTCAGAAATATTCTTTTCTGTTATTTCTTCCCTCCTATCTCTGCCCTCAAGTAAAATACAAAAAGCAGTGACCTATTTCAACATTTTTCCTCAAAGGGAAATTAAAAGCATGTAGTAAATTCTATATAAAGATCAGAGCACTGAAAAATATAAGAATAAAAAGAAAAAATAAACAACACAGGATGAAAACACTTCCTTGAAACCTAAGGTGAACTCTAGGCATACCTGCACTATCTCAGTTGATATACTGGGTGATTGAGGCCTGCACCTGGGAAATAAACATTTTAAGAATGAACCTGAACACATGAATGCCAACAAAAATCAGAAGAATGAGCAGAACTGACTGGGTTAAATAACCATACAGTATTAACTGCAGATTGCACAGAAAAATAAACTGAAACCTCTTAGAAAAAAATCCTCCAAGGGAAATATATTCCTTTCCTCCTGTCAAAAAAATACCAGAAATTATCTTGGGATTACAATGAAGTTTCCCCTCATTTGATTACATTTAGAGGTACTACACCAACAAGGATTTTGACGGCAGTTTTACAAGGCAGTAGTTAAAAATCAATCACATTGCTCAATAAGAATACAGAGCAACAGAGAAATTGTGAGCTTATATGTTTTCTAATCAACCTCTGTTTTGCATTCAGTAAGAATTGAGTTACCCATTACTGCAACCAAATCCTCCCATTCTAGCCACTAGTGTGGATGTGGATCCCTTAAGCTTATCTTTAAGAAATAAACCTTTGAACAGGATACCTAAGAAAACAAGCTTTACACAACCATGCTGTGCATGTATCATTCTATCCCCGCAACAATCCAACTCATTGATCAGTTTCAACCAAAACTGACAGAAAACTGGAAATCTCAGTGGTGGTAAGTTCCCGCAGGTCTCAGGAATATGAGTCAGTAGGTGAGGAAGCACGGTCTGAGGTGGTGTTCCAGGTAAGGGCAGGCAGGGCTCAGCTACAGCCGCAGGAGTAACCCACTGGAGTCACCACAAGGCACCGAGTTTCTATCACACTGAAAGAGTGGGTCTTAAATATAATAAACATTAAGTAGGTAAAAACCACAGATTCATGAGAAGTCCAACTTGTAATTACTTGTCCAACAATTTTAGTCTACTTCTTTTAATACCTAAAGAATAGCATGTGACAATAATCAATAACATGAGACAGTTAAATAATTCTCTTTCTTCAGGTCATTAATATTCTTTAGCACTAGGCCTCCAAGCAATTCATCACACCATATGCCTGAATGCATGCCACTGGAGCAATAGTTTTTCTGCACATTCTCTCTGTGTACGTTTCTATGCATGAGAGAACAAATATTGAGACTATCTGACAGTCTCCATTTTATTTTGCAGGTCTGTTCCAACACATTTAACCACAATGCCTATCTCTTCTCTTTCCTCCCCTTCAACCTGCCCCGTCAATGACCTTAAACCCAATTTAAATGAACCACCCTCTGTCAGTAATGAGAAATAATTCACCCTCGGTGATGGTGTGTTAAAGCCTTTCTTATAAAAGAATCGCACACATCTTTTTAATCATCTTGAATCATATGAGGGCTTTTGGGCTTCAAAAATCATTCACTAGTGATTTTAGGGAGGCCAGACGTAAGTTGAAGTTCAAAGCAAAATCATTTATTTGCTCCAGCCCTTAATTATAAATTTAGCATGAGGGAACCATAGCCTGAGTAATTTCCATGTTGCAGTTTGAGAATGACTAAGTTCTGTGGCTCTGCCAGATTGAGAGGAAGGATTTAATAATTCTCCCCACTGCACATTAATACTTTTTTTCTTCTCATGCTCTGTAGAAAATCATGCCAAACATATGAAATTAACAGCTTTAACTTCACCTGTAAATAACTCCAATAAGGACGTTTAGCATCAAACTTTTGTCAAGTACTCAAAAATGATTACAGTCAGATCACCAGATGGATTCAGGCTTGCAGCTCCTGTTGATTTCCTACAGCTTTAATCCTTTTATTTAAACACCTCATAGCTTATTTTCAGGGTATATGAGAACAGGGAAGGTGGTTAGTATATTTTGCATGGATTCTGTAATTCTTTAATTTCATGTGAGAGCTTCTGGTACCTTCTGCATTTATTCTGATCAGTGAAACAGAAAGATAACGATGAATTGAAATCCTGGATGAGATGAAAAAACATGCAAAATTAGACTACACTTTAGCCTGGAGAAAGAAGTTAACATGTAACCATCACAATGTAAGAAGTGTTATCGATTTAAAGGAGAATTCTTATGAAAGTGTCTACTTCATTAAAAACAGGATCATAAAACAAAAAGCTCTGTGCTGCTAGACACAAACTGCATTGTGTCTTGCAGGAGCGTCAAGTCTTGGCAAACAGCCAGCTGCTGAAACGCTGCCAGGCACATCAGATATATATTAATGCGGGATAATCTGTAAGAAAAGCATTCTTTCATAAACATTTTTTTCTTTGTAAAACCATCAATCAACTTCCTAGCTGAGCACCATGTGGCTCAGCTTAAGAGATCCTCAAAAATGCTTCAGTGTCTATAAACCACCGACTTATTTCAGAGACCTGGTGCCTTTCAGTGCCCATTGTCCTAAGTATTTGCTGAAGTTATTTGGCTGGCTGTCAGCAGCTAATTCTGATTTGTAACTTGGGAAACCAGCAGCAGGAGGTTGCTCAGACGAGACTAGTGTCATCCTCAGCACCAATTAGGCAAGGTGAAGACTGCCAATCAAGATTGTTTAGCACTTACAGGAACTTATTTTATAGTTATATAAAATACCTTGAAGTCATTTTATAGGAACAGCATGAACATACAGGACCACCTAAACATCTGCCAGAAAAAGAACTCATGCAGGCCTCTTGTTACTTAGGCCACATTAAACTGCATAGAAAGGCACAAAGATACGTGTTTTGTTCAAAAGTTTTATTTCCCAGAAAGTACGCACTGATTGGTGTTAAAAAGGATAGGCACTGTAGCAATAGTATGACCCAAAACATTTTCCGGAGGAAACTTACTACAGAACAGTAAATTTCCAAGTGTTTTCAGGAATAGACTTGACTGTCCAGTAAAAAAAATACATCAAAAGAACGTTTACAACTACTTTAACAACTATTTCTACACATAAAAGAAGCTCTACTGATATTCTGTGGAGGTAGTAGAGTCCATCTCAAAGTGTTAATCCTTTGGGATTCTTGCATATTCAATAGGTAAAATACCATTTTCCTACGCATCTCATCTTTTGAGGGGCAAAGGATGTGGGTTTCTAATGCAAAGCACTTCAATGTCATTACTTAAAACATATGTTCTAATGTTATAACATATATTAACATACTGATACTTCTACATAATTTGATACGAGTCAAGATTAGGAAATTATCATTGTTTAAATCAACAGGAGATAATATAAATAATTTCACTATCATATAACTACCAGATGAATTCACTTATTTCAAGTTAGACATTGTGCGATTACACGACCCACAAACACAACTGCAACTGTACTGTGGTCATACTTAATTTCTTCAAAAATGGTTCTTCAGAAAGAGTTACATCACACTGCCTAACGTTAACATTACTTGTTGATGCCTGAATGATCTCAGTAAATAAATAACATTCATCTCATGGTACAAAGAGCACTTAATTAGCTCTCCTCTAAATTGCAAACAATTCATGGCTACAGTATCCACTAGAAATACATTTCTTTCAAATAATGAATACATTTTAGAAATGAGAAAATAAGGTGTTTTTGAAAGAGTATACTTCATCTTTCTGTATCTATAAATAGACTGAGTCGGTAAGTTTTCTTGTTACCATAATTGTGTCTATCATGGGAAGAATAAATATGAGTCTACACAGGGCCAGGTATCTGTATAAACATCTACATCATTTCTAAAAATCTCACTCATCATCTTGGCATTGGAAATGAAAAGTTCTCCATAGACATATTCCTTTGGAGTAGCTATTTCATGAGAGATTTCTCCTTCACCTCTTCCTTCTAAGCCACCTTTATAGACCGAAATGTTGACACAGCTTTAAATACTGCTTTCCCCTAAAAGCAGGGCTTGGTAAACACCTTTTCCACCACCCACCAACATTCCTTCACACACAAAGCCTGAAAACCATGCCTCTTTTCACTCAAAAAATGTTCAGCTTCCTCCAAACCCTTACTTTTCACTTCTAAGGACCCTCCTGCCTTACAGCAGCTTAAGAAGACATAAACTGGATTCACAACAATCCTACCCTCCTGTCTGCCACAAGGTCCTGTTGCTACCTGACATTCACAGCACAAGCTGAGGCGCTCAAAGCAGAGTATATGATCTAGAAAAAGTTCTTTAATAGCTACAGTTCCTAGATCAAACATGGGATGGTGCTCCATGTCTCATGCAAGAGCACAGGACCTACTAAGTTTCAGTGATGTTTAGTGATTGCTACGCAAAAACTTACTGCCCCCCAAAAAAGTCAATTCATTCTCAATTCTTAGTTAAAATGCTTGAGTATTAAAAATACTCTGAAAAAACTGGAACATAAGAGACTAAATATCTTTGATCCCAAAGCTTCACATGATACATAGGTGAGTTAGATTTTATTCTGGAATCATGGTGTCTAAATTCTAAACTCCCTTCCACACTTTGGCAAACTTGTATTTGTGTCAATTTTAATTACATCTCCTTATATCTATGTTAATTCACACATTAGTTACATCTTTTTGAAAAATACAGTCAACAAGCTGATAAGGAGAATTTAGGCAAAACAGTATACGTGGATTTCCAAGCAGTTTTCAAGTGTCCTATTTTTCAGCATAGTCAGCACCATTAGCTCTGCACTTTCACCAGCCATGAAAAAGAGCCTGCACGCTGTGTGCATAACAATCTGCACCAGCAGAGGTGACCCACTGTCGCCACTGCTGAAACGCACCACCCACCACCTCACTGTGCTCACATCCACTGTTTGGTCTCTAGAAACACTCAGCAAGTGTTGATGAATGTCAGTGAGTGCCATTTTTTCCACATAGAGGAATTCAGTGACACAGCTTTGCTTCATACACACTTCCATGTCAGACGCCATTTGGTCAGACTGCCCCTCTGCTGCCATCTGTCACACAGCAACAAAACGTAATGGAATATTGGTGAGAAGGTTCAACCTCTGCTGCCATGCCACCAACAATCATCTCTGATGTCATGGACCAACACAATAAAATAGGAGGCATTACTTTCAGAGCATCCCTCATCTCACAGGATGGGTGGACTGAAACCTCTTGCATATGGCCTTGCTACAGACAGAAAGCAAATAATGTGAAATAATTTGTCAGTTCTCACCATACAGAGAAATTACCAAGATTTATACTAAGACTGGTGTTTTCAACAAGTGTTCCAAAACAAAACAGAACAAAAAAACCTCTGAATAGGAGCAGAAAAAAAAAATTTAACGATACAAAATTATCCACAGTTAAGTCAAAGCTAAATTCACTGTAAAACCTTGCTGAAACTACCTTGAACTGAGACGTGGTAACATAGCCAATGACATGCTGATCAGATAAACAAAATAACACACCAAGAAACAAAAAGCTCTGAAAAGGATGGGCTCAAAATGCTGTACTGTTGCCTCAGTGAGAAAGACAAAGTTTTCTCTAGTTATTTTTTGAAAGCCTTATCTGAGCAATTAGCACCAATCAAATAAAACGTTGGCAGAACACTGACAACAAGTTAAAATACAGAACAAAGCGGCAGCCGGCGCTCTCTTCATGCACTCCGAGGATTCCAAAATTCTGGATTCCATCATGCCATTATTTCATCAAAGTTATCGCAAAGAAGACTGCAATGAAGTTAACAGATGAGAACTAAGTAGCACATGGTTTGAGAAGGACAGAGTTGAAGGAGAATACAACAAAGTTCTACAAAAACATGAACATGCAGAAAAGATAATCAGAAATGCACTCATTTTTGCTACTGAGGATTAAGAAAAAATTCAACCAGCATGTTTCTCAGGCAAAAGTAAAAAGAAAAAAAATCACACAGTACATGATTCAAATAGGCTACTCATTGCTACAGACTGCTGCAGAGACTGGAAGTGTAACAGTCTGCAATTTATGGCAGAGGCTAACAAACATGATTTTCAGGCAGCAACCTCTGACATGGGCGGGCCCTATAAGATGGGAAGCTCTGCATGTGTTAAGCAAAGCTTCACCTCAAGCGGCCCTCTACTTTTACTGTTCTCAGCACACCCAGAGATGATCAGTACTGGAAAAAGGCACAAGAAGCTTACTGCACATTCATGGCAGGTGCCTGACATGGTAGAGTAATACTTACTCACGTTACCTAGTTCAGCCATATGTCAAGACATAACCAAGGCAGGAGAAAATTCCAAGTTAACAGATCACAGATGAATCCATGGTTTTGTAATAAAAGATGGTATACTGAATAGAAATTCTAAACATGGTCACAATTTTCATATCCTAATAATTCCACGCTTTTGTCTCAATTCAAGGAAATTCAGGGCTTAGACAAGACACACCAGGAAATCCTATATTCTATCGCAAGCTCAAGTATATGGATAGAGTTAGATACATCTCAAACACCTTGTCAACTTGGAAACATAAAGCAATTTAAAGTTAAGCTGAGGTGTCTCATTAGGAAAAAAAACTGAATTGAGTATGTGCTATCCAAGCACATACTAACTAAGCCTTATCTAAACTAAACCACTCTTCCTAACAAAATCTTCTCTTTTTCAGACATTAAAATATTTGCACTTGAAAAGCAGAGCCATACAAAGCCATGCAACTAGGATGCTTAAATGTTGGTATTTGATTTAGCCTAGTAAAGTGTATCAGAATGCAGTTGGCATCTAAACAGAGTACAGATATGCAGAATGAAAGAGAACAATGAGCCAAAGAGCATGGCATTAGGCAAACGTGGCAGAGAGCATCAGCTGTAAGTGCAGACAGCTGTGCCACATGGATACATGCGGTAAGATGACCATCACTTGGCTTATTTTATTTCAGGAAAAAAGAACGGCCAGAATCTGAGAGGTCTGGGCTTGGTTAAAGAATACTTATCCAACTGGGATGAATTTAGATGAAAGAAAATAGGAACTGTGTAATTATATACACTTACCTTGACAAATAGAAAGCAATCTGTGATTAGAACATAGTAATTAGTTACAAAATGCTTCCCATGGATTTAATTACCCATCCGTCTACATGTTTCTTAATTACTTTTATCTCATTGCATCAGTAAAAATTTCTGCCTGAGGCAACTGCCACTCACTTATTTACACAGTTTCTAGTTTTTACAGTGCATATATTATATGAACATGGCCAAACAATGCTAGAGTTATGGTTGAAATTTCATGTAAAAGGAATTTCTCCCTCAGTTCTCCATGGAAATTATTTTCTTAGGGTTGAATTCAACCCTAACTTTATCATCTATGTATTCAAGTGGTTTCCAAATGCCCAACATGTCATTGAAAAGAAATTTGAAGCAAAATCACAAGTTCTTCAGTAAAAAATAAAATAAATCTATGTTCACAGAACTGAAGAAAGGTTAATAAGCAATACTGTAAACATAACTGTAATGTAAATGTAATGTATATGTAACTTTTGCAGAGACTCATATGACAAACAAAACAGAAACTATGTATACAGATAGAAACTGAAGTAGTAAGTACAGTTAATTTATTTGAAACCTGGAAGTGTTGGTTCACTTGCTTTCATTTTGAAGGATTTTTTTTTTTAAGGTATAGATATTTTTGCTGAGGTTGCATGCATTTTGCTCTGACGACAACTCCGTGTAGCAAGAAATGTATCTTTTTAGCTACCCATAAAATGGTGGGTACCATACTCCAAACAGAGAATAAGTATCTGTTACACAGTTTATAAATTTTAAAAAGAAATGCTTAAGGACAAAACTGAGTTTTTCCACACTCAAACTTTTCAGAATTTATGAACAGCAAAAGCATAAATATAGTTTAAACAGAAAATGTCAAATGATCCAAATGACAAAAATAAATTTACTCTGTAACAGGAAAACACTAGTTATTCTATTGAAGAAAAGCAAAATGTAGGTTCCTGTAGATGGCAATACATTAGTTGCTGCAGTTTCAATATTTTTGAACATGTTTAAAGTTGTCAAAAAAGACAATGCCAAATATGCCTTCAGGCATATGAATTCAAGTCTGTGTAAAAGACTGAATCTTATACTGTCCAGCTTTTCATTTCTAAACGTATATATCAGGTTAGATTCAATTCTTTGTGAGTAGAGGTAATGAAAGCGTTTCCATATGAGCAGTGGAGAAGGAGCTGGAGTACAAGATTCTGGCAAGAAAAGAAGCTAGGTGCTGGCTTTGCAGTCATTGCTAAAAGTAGCTCACTTTCAATAAGCAATGAAGAACAGAAAAAATTATACAAATTTTATTTTGAAATCAAGTCATGCAAATTAAAATCATGAGCTACTATACTAGAGGAAGTAGTGAAATTCATGACAAGTATTAAAAACAAAATGTGTCTGCGAATCAGTCCTTGCTCATCAGCAGAGAGGCCTGTGACACGTTCCAAAGTAGCAGCAGTACAAAGCACAACACGCAGCTGGCAGAGCGAGGCAGCAGTTATCGTCTGCCCTCTCCTCCAGGAGCTGCCTGACACAACAGCGTCCTTCTGCACAGCTCCCCGTACACCTCGCTATCAAAAACCTCAGCTTTATGCGAGCCAAAATGTATCTGTCTCAACTGGACTGTCACCAAGAGCCAGATATTCCACTTAGCTTTAGTAGCTAAGAATCAATCACTAAAGTAATCTTAATGTGCAGAAGTTGCAGGTCTGTTGAATTATTAATAAGCAATACAACTGTAAATGTTTTTTGTTCACCATTCTTCAGTGCACTTGCAAATGATTTCAAAATGAAAGGTGCTGGAGCATGAAGATTGTAGGCAGCCATTGCTTTCTGAAATCACAGTGCAGGGAATTGGTGGAACTCTTGCCTGCCTGAGTTATAATCAGACATTGTGAACTTTCCTTGAAAGCAGACTTCAAATTCACAGGGGTCCCCAGCCTTCAATCAAGAAAATGCTTGAAACAACCTCCATCTGCCATTTTAATGTATTCTTCCTAAAGAGTTCCATAAATATTTAATATAAGAAACGCACTGTTTAAACACAATGAATGGCTCGTGAAATTAAAGTTGGCTGACGGATTACACAATATAATACACAGTAAACAATGGTAAAAAAAAAAAAAAAAACATAGGCAGAGCCACACACTCTTTTCAGCTAAATGAATCAGAAAGGAATGTGGAGGTAAATTTCATGATCCTCTCATTAAAGATAGAGCAAGCTTGCACAACAGCCTTAACATAGAGCATGTTCGTAATCCCCTGTGTGCACAGACACACGGCAGACACTTGTCTGTCCGTCAGCAGTGGAGGAGACATGGATATAATCTTTTTTCTGACAGTCTTCCTTCCTATGCACCTCAAAGAGCTACAATGAGAAAGCTGAGAAGACAAAGCTCTGTCCAAGATCTTCAGCTGGGCTAAAAGGATGTGTAATTAAATGACCTGTTTTTGAACAATTTTGAGCAATAATACAACAAAATCTAATGACAACAGCGTTGGTTTATCAGTACATATAACCAAAAAACTATACAGCAAGTGCTTCACAAGCTGCCCAGCACACAACCAGAAAGAGTACACACTGACATGACGGTTTTTACAGATCTGGCAATAGCACATCTCGGTGTTTTTTTCACACCACATACAGCTGTGCCTCTCTGCAAAACAGTTCAATGTATCCTGGGGAATTCAAAAATTTAAACATTAATAAAGAACTTAGCAATGCATGCTGCCCATGTCTGATACTAATACATACACATATATATACACACACATGCACACACACAAAGGCTAGTAGGTATGCTTATATTTATGCTATCACATTCACTATTTTGAGCCTTTATACTATTCAAAGCACTTAAATATAAAAGCACAAATATTATAAATACTGTTGTGTTTTTTTTCCCCCACAAAATCACACCGTAAAGTTTTGTAAATTACAGCTGTGGTACATAATACCAGAATGTACTTTTCTACTTCAATATAAAATAGTGTTCGTTTATCGGTACATAAGAAGTGAATGTTTGCTTCTTTAAAAAGTGGCCCTTTAGCAGAAAACACTCACACCCTTAGTAGAAGGCAATAAAGGGTCTACAAAATGTAAGAAAACTACTAAGGCGTAACTATGAAGACACCAATATTGGAATCCACAAAGAACACAACACTAACATTACGTTTATTCATCTTCCATGTGCCACATAAATAGTTTAGAAAATTATTCAAACTCAGCACCTCATAATTCTGTGAAGATACCGTTAAAAACATATACGCAGTAGTAAAACAGTTCCAAATTGCAGTCCTAACTTTTTATACTAATCATGAATACTTGGTTTTTAAATGGTACAAAAATGATGTTTAAAGTATCTGAATTAGAGAATAACTTTTTTTTTAATCAGACTACTATTTTTATAACAAAGTTATGGACCAAACTGTTACCACTGCACTGCCAAATCTAAGACTTCCCAAGCTGTCAAAATCCAAAACCTTTAAAATAAAATCATGATAAAATTTTAATACATTTATAAATCCAGGTATACTTTATTATCTCAAAAATTCTCAAACATACATGTTACTCTTCCCCCTTCTCCCTCTGGACACATTATACACACCTGTTTCTAAAAGCAGTACCTGTGACTACTAGTACCCATTTCTGTAGAGAATGCAAATCAGTCTTCAAAACTGGGTGTAAGTAAGGTTTGGAATCAGTCTCGATTCAAGCATAAAAGAAAATCATACTTTGAAAGTGATTATTAGCTCTCTTATGTGTACATCTCTATATATACTATGCATGCATCTGCACAGATCTCCAGTTGATAGCTGCTGGAACAGAAAAGAACATGTTATGGGGCCCAAGATGGTTGATGTGGCTTTACCTGGCAGCAGCTTTGCACCACACAGCCCCCCATTGCCTCCCTCCCTCCCTCCCCAGTGGGATGGGGGAAGAGAATCGAAAACAAAACAAAACAAAACCTACTTACCAATACAGAGAAAAGGAAAAGGATAATTATTATGACATATATATACACGTGACTGTATATAACAAGTGACGCAGAAGCAATTGCTCACCACCCCCCAGCTGATGTCCTGGTGGGCCCCTGAGTAACAGAAGAGAGACGAACTCCCACCCCCTTCAAAACTCCTTCCTCATGATGTCATATGGTATGGAAAACCCCTTTGGCCAGTTTAAGTCAGCTGTCCTTATTCCGTTCCTTCCCAGCAACTTGGGCCCTTTACTGCAAATGGCCTTGGCTCTGTACTACACTGCCTAGCAGCAACTACAATCATCAGCGTGTTACCAACGTTGTTTTTCTCCTAGAATCAAAACATAGCATCATATCAGACACTCTGAAGAAAACAATTCCTTCCCAGCTGAAAGTAAGACAACAGCGACCAAGATGGCACTTCAGACACTTTTGCAGGTATTAGTCCAACCAGGAGCAGTACTAGCTTTTAACACAATGCAGGGCAATACTGAACAGCTGGAAGAGCCTGTTCTTCACAGTTTTAACCACATGAATGTATTGCCAGTTATTAGCCAAAAAAAAAAAAAAAAGGGAGGAAATCATAATTTTTGAAAGAAGGAGAATCATAAGTCAGAACAGGCAGAAAATTTGAGATGAGACAGAGCAGGAGGAATGCAAAAGGTCCAGAATAACAGAGGTTATGATGCTGGTGTGTCGGAGTGATTCAGAGCACTAAATCTGCATTTACTGTTGTCCCTGGAGAATAAAAAGGTTTTCCAGTGGTTCAGACCCATCAGGCAGATCATAAAAATTAAGATCTATAAAGATGCTCCTACTTAGAGGGGGCAACTACTCTTCATCATCTTTCATTGCAATTAATACAAAATATTTAAAGAAGCCCATGAACTAGGAAATTACTGCTTTCAAGAAGAGATTACAATATTAGATAGCAGTGGCTTAATTTGCATTGCTGACAAGAAAATTCAGAAAACTCATTAATTTTACAACAGATACAACACTTTATTTCATTACCTTGTTAACATTTTTTCTGCTTAATGTCTTCTCTTTGGAACAAGAGCCCTGCTTTCTTTTATCTAAACCAATTGATCTGGTCCTACAAAACTATTTAGCTAGATTCATTTGGAATGAGTTTCTTCAAGCTGACAATAAGAACCATCTAGCTACAAGTGCTAATGTTAGCAGTATTTAAAAAAAGACACGAGCTTTTAATATTAAATAATATCACTTTTATTTTCTTTCTTTTTCAACTTATTTGTAAAATGACTAACAGTTAAGTGCCAGAATGATAAAATCATGTTTTTCAAAATTAGTTACATTGACTACATATTTATTTTTCCTTCCTTGACAGTCAGATAACTTACAAAAATTATGTTTGAGATAATCAAGTGTGAATTCTCCCTTCTATCACAGATTGGGCATAAAAAAACCCACAACAACAACAACAACAACAACAACAACAAAAACCTAGATTCACTGGTGAATCTGGGGACAGAAAGCACCCAAGTATTTAATGCTTTGTTGAAGATGGTGCACCTAGCCTTCATGAAGTCAGAAGTAGGTCAACAAATCCCAAATGAACACAAAAGCACCAATACTGATGAAAGTTAAAAATGGTACTGAAAGACAGAACAGTCAAATTCAACAAACATCACACCTGAAGACATTTGTTGGTGATGTCGACATTCAAAATGTATTACACATACCTCAGAACAACTGGAGAAAATGCATTCTGAAATAATTTCTGGCCTCAGTAACATAAGGTGTCTATTATTTTTTTTGCTGACTTAGGAATCAAAGTCTATCTTTTCCCTTTAGGGTAATATCCAATATAGAAATCTTATCATATTTGTAGAGCAGTGGAGCTCCTCAACAGACCTATAAATTTCCAATATTTAGTACTATGAAATGGCATGTTGTGTAAGTGAAAGTAATATTACTAAAACAGATTTACCAAGAGACTTTTGAGTAAATCATCAATAAATGCAGCTAAAATGAACCAACTTTAGAAAAAAAAAATACTTTATTAAAAGTTGTCACTGAAAAACTTGTTGGTTTCTCCCTGATAAAGTCTAAGCTAGTTCTGAGTACAGAATCTTCTCTTCCTCCCTCTCCTTTTTAATTAATGTTTTCAATTCGACACTCCTGGCAAAGTAGCCTTGCTTTTACCCTGCATCTCCCTCTGGTGGTTTCCTTTTTGGTTTATTTAGAAGAAATTCTGTTAAGGAGGTTCTTCTTGTTTTAAAAAGCAAGACAGTCTCAAGTTTCAGTTTTCATCTGCTTCTCCTCTTGCTCACCTTCTCATAACTGAAGCTGCCAATCAGCTCCTCCACCTCCCCAAGTCACCTTTGCTCTTCCTTTGCCTCTTTTCTCTGGACAGCCCATCCTCAGTCATACCCCAAAATACCTACCCGCTTACCGAGATAAGGAATTAGCACAACTGCAGAAACCTTCTTCAGATTTAAATATTGCAGCGTTAATGTTCTCAAACACTGTAGGTTAAACACCAATGTTACAACAATTGCCCTCTGATGAATGCACATTACTGGGATCGAAAGCCCAACTTGCTGGAGCTCCCATAGCTGGGGAGTATGTGCATCCACATAAGAGAGAATCCTCACAGATCTACAATAAAGTTTTTACTATCGCAGGTAGGAAGGAAACATGTTGGAAGAGAGAGCTCACAAAAGACTGAACAAGTCAGCTTCTCATTTCTAAAGGATGTCAACAAGTTTGCTAATTAATACACAGGCACATCGACTCCTGTAACATGGAAACCTGAACTAGTATTGAAAGCCTGTTCCCACAGCAAATAAAACCAACAAACCACACGTACGACTATCAAATTTACCACATGCCACCTTCCTCTTCCTCAACTGTTTATATGTTTTGTCCTTATAGCAGTCATTTTTTTCTGACACTGTTTTTAACACATAGAGTTCCAGCAAACTCTAATGCCTTTTTTCACTCTAGAGGAGTGATGTCAAAGTTTCACAGGACTCAGGGTAACATTTAGATAACTCCTTTACTATGTATGTTTTAATTATTAAACATGTGAGAAGGTAAGCCATCAGAGATGGTTCAGAAAATTTAGGCCAATAGCTCTTCAATCTCCTTAAGTTTCTTGTAGTAAAACCACTTGCTTTTCTCAACACACGCAGCTGCTAGCACTGAAGAAACACTTTATGTATGTGGACTGATCCCTCAGAGACAGTAGGCAGCACAAAAAAAGAAAAAAAAAAGGTTGAAATATTTTACAATGATAGATGAGGAACTAACTAGACAAGTTGTTTGAACTCAACTAGTAACATGCAAGGAAAACATTCACCCAGTGAACACGAGAGCATTCCAAGCTTCACAAACAAACGGTAAACAATGGACACAAAAATAAAACTCGCTGAAATGACTGCCCAGCGCTCTTTCAAATGCTGTGCAATATTAGCACCATCCTCCCCTCACTTTCTTGCTCCCCAGACACATGTCTGTGTGCCAGAGAAGCATCAATCATCAAGCAGCAGAAAAACATAAAACCTATCAAACCATAGGGTGGTCTTTTCCCAGGAAAAATGTCAGAGTGTTTTACTTTGATCTTTCTCTCTCTCCCTCTCTCTCTCTCTCTCTCTCTCTCTCTCAGAAACAGACCAGGAAAACTTCTCCACCCTATAAAAATAATAAAGCACAAATAATAAAGCCACACAACTTTCCAGCCTAGTAAATAACCTCTAGTGAAAAAATATTCCTTTCCAGTAGTACCGAGTGACAAATGAACAGGAAAAATGCTAGATCACAAATGTTATAACTGCATTTGAAAACAATTTTCTGCATTTGGCTTTGATCAGTAAGGAAAAGGAGATACTCTTTCAGTAAAGAAACTAACAGCAGAATTATTTATCTAATAATGACAATGTCTAACTAGCTAACTAATGTCAGTGTCTAGAAAGTCTACAGTCTTCAGTTTAAGTCCAGAAGCCTATTAATTGCATATAGTCAACACTATAATTAAGATTCCAAAATAGTTTCTATTATAATAGATTACCTTTGGTAATTAATTACTTTCCAGGCAATAGTTATCATCTGTGTTTAAAGGTTCATTTCACTCAGGAAAAAGACATTATACATAAGTAATCTATATGTTTGAGTAATCACTTTTCTCCTCAAAGTTTTTTTTTAAGCTGAAAAGCAGAAATGGTCTAGGAAATTCTTAATAGCATGGGAACACAAATGCTGCATTTTACTAAGACATTGGTTAGAGTTTTCTTAAAAGAAAACAATCTGCTAAACAGAAACCTGGGATGTTAATGGTAACTTTTGGAAAGAACAACTAAGTTTAAAAAATAAATGTTCAGAAAGACAAATGAGAATGCTCTGTACTTTTGTATTTTTATACCAAAATGGTATAGGTTTGGCTGCAAAACTTCCAATCTTTTAACAAAAGCCAAGACCTTCCCTTAAAAGTTTTACCCAAATTAGGTGGTCATCAGAATTTTAGATCACAATTTTCAACCAGATATCAACCAAAAAAAAGAAGTCCTGAATCCTTAAATGCCTACAGTGAACTTCAATCAAATCTCACATTGTAAAAATCTATATAAGATCTGAATCCCAAGAAATAACTGGAAGTCCAATTATTGTTTCTACACTTGAATTTTAATGAAGGATTTGAAGTGAGTAATAGATTTGGGGAATAACAATAAATAGCAGAAGCTGCTTTACAAAACTTCCCACATCACTACCTTATCAAGTAAAACCCCAAGTAAACCACGACATTGTTAATCTCTCGACATTGAATGGCATTTCCCCATTTGAAAGATATGCTCAATAGAAGTTTCAACACTATGCTAGTGTAAAATCCATTTTCCAAATGCATTTACACAATCATTAGTCTTAGAATAGTATTTTTCTTCTATATGGCCAAGATTTTTCTTGTGTAAATCCTGCGGACTGACCTACATATGAAGGTATTTAATCACCTGATCTACAGAGGAAATAAAAAGCAGTTGCCCATCAGCAGCCACCTAAATGCCTTGGCAGGCAGTGCCCTTCAGTATTCACTTTTTTCCAGACACCACTAGGCTGGTTGCTTTATCATGAAGGTGCATAAACTGGTACAGAATAGTAACGGTGTGAAAGGTAACTGCTCTTTTCTTTTGGGAATAAATAGGGAATCTAATCCACTGCCTGGGGATATATGTTCAGGTTCAGTGAGGAGCTGAGAATCCCCTACATAACCTATACTGGCATCTTCAGGGTCTCTTACAATGTCCTTTGAAACTGCTGATTTTCCATGGACAGAGCATACCAGGTTTAATAGCTAAACTCTGATTAAAGGAATTTTTCGATTCCTCTGTAACAGAAGCAATAGAAACAATGTGAAAAGCAGCATGTCAACATCTACATTGTTTAAAAAAACCCTCTTATTGAATGGGCTTGAAGACTGAGATACTCCATATACAAAAAAGCTGCAAATTAAGGAGATACTTACTTCAAAAAATCTAACAGCTCAGCAGATTTGTTTCCTACTTATTCCTCAGGCATTTTTAATTCTAGCAAGGTGAACAATTATCAGTTAAATTCCTAAGAAGATTGAGATAGGATATATTAAATCAGTGGAAGCAGAGAACTCGAGAAAAAGGCACAACCTTACAGCGGGATATATCTATCTGAAGGAAGGGCCCACGAAAGTGCTCAGAGAGCACCTCTGCAAAATGGCGAACTGGACAGCAACACAGCCACCGTGCGTCATGCACAGCTGCAGAAAGTCCTGGAAGACAGCACAAGGAAGAAGAAAGGAAGAGGTGTGCTTCTGAAATTATTGCCTACCAAGCAGAATCTGAGACGTGTGAAAAGAAAGACTCCTACAAAAAGAGCGCATATCGTCCCTGCACGAGCATATTGACATAAAATATACAATGTTTTTGTCACCTGTTTTGTACACTCTTATCAAAACAGTAGTTAACTCCCAGAAATCTGGATTTTACAATTTTGAACTGATAGGAAAGGTTATACCATAGAAAAGTTTTTAAAGAATTCTTGCTGTTAATTAGAAAAAGTACTAAATGCCACCAACATTGATTTCTGAGACTAAGAGCTATAAATAATCAATACAGATTTCTATAGAAATGATACTAATCAAAATGCACAGAGAACAAAAAAGCAAATAAACTCATTTATTCATGCATTTTCTATGTAAATGCAATCAAAAGTATGTCTGCTCTGTCAGGAATCAGGCAAGCATCAGCTATCGTATCAACTGTAGTTTTCATTAGTAAGAAGTCAGTCCAAGGCAAATGGAAGATAATTCAATTTAGCTTCACTTGCAACAGGACAGTCTGGATCCTGCCTATGCTGCAGTGAAGTTCTAGCCTATTCATCACTGTAATGCAAATATATTTATGAAGAACCACCATGAAAATTAATATTCATACATTAACACCTTAGTTATACCCATAAAAGCTCCTTCTCACTCTTAAGGAACGTTAAACCAATACATTAAGCCTAACACAAAAAGAAAAAACTTTGTATTACATGCACAATACCTTTCTTATGCTTAACTGCAATTAACTACTTGAAAGTCATTATCAAACTAAGACTAAATAAGAACTATGGTAGTGTCAGACATACTCCTAAAGATTATTATCCAGCACTGAGGTCTTCAGCAGTAATTAGTGGTTTATATTGAAACTCCCTTCTGCTATTTCTATCAAAATTAGATTTGTATGTTTTAAAATCAAATTAGTTTTTAAATATCAAAATCAACAGAATTTATGAAGTCCATTAACTTCTTGGAAAAATTTAAATATACATATTTCTACAAATATACCACTCTTATGTCTGGTGCAGCCAAAGGTACGCAGTAATCTTTTATTTTTAATTTTTTAAATAGGTAAATATTAGACTGACAAGGACTGCAATATCAGCCCAAAGGACACAAGAAAACCTTTAAAGCAGTTAACAAAAAAGCGCCATCTCCAGAGATTCAAAGTAGTACACCAAAAAACCATCAGCCATCACAAGGTCTATTCTGTGATAGAAAACGGATGACAAACATAAACCCTATATATCCTATTTTCTTCTACAGCTTCTACAGTCTTTTGTCCAAAAGATGCAAGTAAACGGTTCAATGACTACCTTCTGTATGAAAATGTGGTAATCAAAATAATTGGACAGTCAATATTTTAGACCTAAATACATAGGTTGCTCCGAAAGTAATGCTTTCTACTTATTTCCATGCAAATGACAAAGAATACAAGGAGCACAATAACGCTATTTTAAAGAGCAAATTCTCAGCTACAAAACACTTTTTTCAGCATAGTCACCACCATTAGCTATGTGTTTTCATGAGCCATGAAAAACAGCCTGCATGATGTGCACATAACAATCTCTGCGAGCAGAGGTGACCCACTGCTGCTGTCACCACTGCTGAAACGCACTACCTACCACCTCTCTGTGCTCACAACCATTTGATCTTTATAAGCATTCAGCATGTGTCAGTGAATGTCAGTGGGTGCCTTTTTTTTCACATGGAGGGATGCTGTTAGACACTTCTGCTTCTTCTGCACCTCCATGTCAGACGCCATTTTGTTAGACTGCCCATCTGCTGCCATCTGTCACATGACAACAAAATGTAATGGAATATTTGCAAGAAGATTCAGCCACTGGTGCCATACCACCACCTTCTGCATCTGACATTGTGGGCAAACATAATAAAATAGGAGGCACCCTCGTACTTACAAAACATTTCCAAAGAAGAGTTCATTATATAAAATATAAATAACTTAACTTAGTTGCTAGGACTTTTTAAACAACATAAGCAGTATTGTCTTTTGGTAAAGAAGTGCCAATAAAAATGCTCTTCCAAACTACAAGTGTCTTTACTACATTTACCAGTTACCATGAAACCATATGACAAAGAAGGTTTTCACTGGGATAAAAATGCCACTGGAATAAAAAGGTCTCTACTGCACTTTCTGGAATGATGGCAGGTAATACACTGTCAAACATAGCCCATGAAGACTTGGGGAAAAGAACCACACAGCTTCAACAAAAACATTCTTAAGCCCATCGCTGAAGTCTAACAGAAAAAAGCTGCCTGGACAAACCATGACACCGACCTACACCAGTAAGTTATTCACAAGTTATCGTATGAGCAGTAAAACCCATTTACATGACTGCTACAACAAAAACAAAACAAGTTCATTTCCCATGTATGTTCCAGCAGTTACAGAATTCAGCTACAGATCATTTCACTTTCTTCCTGCTGGGAGTTTATGTATCTCTTCAGATTTAGGACATATCTTCCATTCAGATCAATGTAACTTCAGTATATCTTCAACAGCTCCCTGTTCTTCATGTTAGACAGTGTGCATGATCCTCGGGTAGCTCAGTAAGTTTCTAAGTTCAAATAAAATAATTTGCACCTACAAAGGATTGCTTGAGATGCTAACTCCAGCAGCCACCCTCCAACAAACACCTCACAATGAATTTTAGCATTTGCACAGGCAGATTATCACAGTATGCTCCTTGATACAGAAGAGCTCACAGCAATAAAAAACAAAACATGCCTTCCCCTTCTCCCTAGGGGTGTGCTGGATTCTGAACCATTAGCAAATACAACTCCATTATATGGGAAGGAAGTGGGAAATGGTTGTGCTCTGCAGGTGTTAAAAAATACATTTGCAGTATGGGAGCAGATGCTTGAAAAGAAACAACTCAAGTAAGCACACGACACCAAAATCAGTCTTTCTACTGTATTTATTTGAAAGACACTGTCTTCCTCTCAAATACACAAGTTACTTGGATTTGACATTGCATCTATTTACTGCACCTGCAAGTGCTTGAATATATATCATGCTTCCACAGCATTTCAGTGTACATTTTTTAAAGCATCGGGACACAACAGATCACAAACAAGGATGAGTAAATTACTAGCCTGGTCACAATAAACCTTGATGCTTCATCTGTCACAGGGAGATGCTTAAAATATGTTTCAATCTTTAAGGCTATTAGTATATATAAAATGCAATAAAATGTGATTACCTTCATTTTAGATGTTTTTGTGACCTTATATTGCCAAACAACAGTTTCTTGTTAAGATATTCTGAATATGTGAAACATCTAGTGTCACAGAACATCTCACTTCATCTTGAGGAAGCAACAAACCTAGACATAGCCAAAGTGCAGCCCCTTCTATGATTCTATGAATTCCAAAAAAGCTATTATTGAAAGCAATTATTAACTACTTTAAAATCTGCTTAATATTTTAAGTTATAAACGAAGCATTTTGCATTCTTGCATATATACTTTCTATACAGTGAAAAAAATAGCCTTTTTTTTTCCCTCAGACAGTGCATCTTATCTGAGCATGTACTATATATACTTGCCTTTATGCTTGCAAGAATCAATTTTAATCTTAACCAGTTGCTCCTTCCTTTTGCACTTAGACTGACTAAACAAGCCCAAACAGAAAGTTCAGCTTCCTTATTCTTCCCTTTCTATTTTTTTTCCAGGTTCTCCGGGGACTCTGACTCTCTCTCTTTCATGGCAGTTTCCTAGAGTAAAACAACAACAAAAAAAACACCCAAAAAACAATGGAAGAGCAGCTGTTTCTTTCATCTATTTAAATCTCCCAAACATCCTAAACCATTTCTACTATACACTGATTGTTCAGCTCTATTTCCAATAGGCCTACAAATAAGGCCATTAGCTTTGAGAGTCACCACTGCACTTTTTTCCAGCCTGTTAGGCTATTAAATGGATACTGCGAGACCCAATCCAACGTTCAATAACCTCCAACCACATTTCAGCTGTGGCGACCTTTTGATAGGCCCATACTCCAATTTCTAGAACTTCTGAAACAGAAGTCAAGACAGCAGTTGGATTTTCCAGATGACTGTTCTGATCTGCCCAGGTTTCACTTGCATCTGCCACTAGTATTTACTCCACACAGAACTGCAGCCTCCCTCACATTTTATCTGCATCCTCAAGATCGTAACAAGGACACTATACAGACTTAATAATCCTGGCTGTTCACTGTCACTTCCTTTAAAGTTCTCCATTTACAGTGCCCTCAGAAGTTCAAGGAAGCTCAAGAAAGAGATGGTTTATTTTCACTTTCATTTGTTCTTGCTGTAGCTAATTACAGTTACAGTTCTTTTACTGCATTAATTAGGCACAAAATAATACAGTCACAATGATAAATAAAGGAAAATGAGAAAGCGGAAGCAAAATGAGTTCTCCTGTGAGCTATCTGATCTCTTCTCTCAACTCTTCCCTAAACAGCACTATTTATATATAAACACTTCGCACACAGCTATGCCTTAACAAAAAGTTGTAGAAGGAGGGTACCCCTAAAAAGCAAACATGTGCTGTGCCATGGTACTGACCTACAGTGGTATCTCCTATGCTTAGTACACATACTGCAGAGAGGTATGCCTATCTTAAATTTTCCACTGTACATGGTTATCATTAATGTACTTCTGTTTCATAAAGGGAGGTAACGGCAAGGAAGTCTCTTTCCATAATTCACTATCGATAACACAGCAATCGCAGCCCTTCATTAAAACAATAAAGCACTATTACTTTCAATTCTACCCTCTTTACCCTTTAACTTATTGCTAGGCCGCCGCACGCTACACAAAGAAGTTAATGTTTTCTAAGTTAAACAACAGGCTGTCTGCTTATCTGAAAACTTAAAAGTGCTGCAACTTCCAGCTACCTCAGAGCAAGCACAGCACCTAGCAACCCTCCCAGAGGCGGGGGCTCCGGCCTCAGCCACCTTATTGGGAACATTCCCAGTTCGACTGCGCCACCCTTCCCCTTGCTGCCTGCTTGCAGGGAGCACCGTGCTTCAAAACAGCTGCCAAAGCTGAGCTGCGTGCGGAGGGGTGGAGGGAGAAGGAAAAAAGCAGCTATTTGGGCCAGATCCAGGCCCACCTACCAGATAATCCCAGTTTACGTCCGACAGCTGTTGATACTTACCTGAGGTGCAGCAGGTGCAGGACAAAAGGCTGGGCCAGCCCCGCACCTGCCGCCTCAGCGCGGCTCCAGCAGCAGATGTTCAGCTGTGGCAGATGCTCGGCGGCAGGCCCCAGGCAGGGCGGCACCCTGCACTCCATGCACAGAGGTCATGTGGAAAGCACCGACTGCCATGCTGCCTGCCCCCGGCTCCTCCACAGTGCCTGGGGATGGGCAGACCACAGCCACCACATTTGGAATAGGGCACAGCTCCCCTCACCTGGGCCTGGCAGATGTTCCTACCGCTCCTCATTCAAAGCCATTCATTTAAGCAGCAGCAGCATCACCACATTCTGCTTGCCTCGGTGCCCCCTTAATGGTCCCTTGATGTCCAAACGTTTCTTTCTACAATATTACTGGTAATACTATTTTAGAGCCAATAATGTTTTCAAACATTTTCCAGTGAGCCAAGGCAAAGAATCCTTGAAGCTCACAGCCTTTGTCCTTCTATGGGTAAAACAAATGCAGAGAAGGAAGGAGTCAGGGGGAAGAAAACAGGGAAATTAATGCTGAGACCTAAACAGGTATGGAACTATCTATGGCAAACACACAGGTCCAACAGGGAAAAAACGAAGAGACATTATGGCCACAGCTGCTACCGGATGATGCTTTCATATGTTTTTTGATGAAATAAGCTGATTTCACACATAGCTCTGAACTGCAGTTGGTTTTGTGAGTGTGTGTGGCTTTTTAGTTTTTTGTTGCTGTTTTTTTGTTGTTGTTGTTTGTTTTTGCCTGAAAGTACATCAACACATCAACTTATTTCTTGTACAGGTCACAGAACAAAGCCCTGTCTTTCCACATGAGAACCACATATCAAGCTTCTCAAAATTAAGAAACATGAACTCAATACATCTTTGATCCAGTATCACACAGAGTTCTGCCTCTTGAGATTTAAAAGAAAAAGAAGAGGAAAAAAAAAAAAAGAAACTGGCTTTATAGCAAAAAAACACCCTAAAAATGGAAGCCATAAAAATACCTCCCAGTCTCTGAACTATCAATGAGTTTTACAATAGGAAGTGCTAACTGTTCACATCTGGAGGTTACATAGTACATGTCTGAAAGACAGTCATGCAAAGTGGCAAAGGCAGAGACCTTGTATGCCCAGCTCAGCTGCAGTGTGTTTGGCCAACTTGTCAGATTTGTTACTTAAACTATACCCATTTCAATTGGTCCCATGTCCCAAAAGACATATTTCAGCAACTGATATACTGAGGGGAAAAAAAAAAAAAAAAAAAAAAACACCCACAAAAAGAAAGAAAAGCATGTGGAAGCATAAAAGCACTGTGGAAAATGAAACAGTAAAGTCTAATGCAAGGACCCAGAAAGACTTCTACTGTCAAACAATTCTGCTAATCAAACCCTCTGTAAGCACACTGAACACAAAGAGAAAGAGCTTTTATGACATGGAAATAGAAATGTGATATCTACCTTGCTGAAGAAGACACCTTAGTTCAAGTAGTGTAATCAGTAATAATGCAAACTTAGCAAGCCAATTATTTCAAGCATTGCATGTAAGATTCAGCATTTATGTATTAGATGCAGCATGGTCATAGCAATTACATTAACGATTGCTAATGACTAAGTAACCAAAATCAGCTGACAGGATACATTCTAATCAAACTCAGACCAGACTATATTTGCTACAGAGCACTTTAAATAATAATAATATATATATAGACGTATATATATCCATCACTGCAGTTAGCCAAGGAAAAGATGATAAAATATCCAGCAATATTTGGTATGGAAACTATTTGAAAACAAATCCAGAAATCATGTTACAATTAAAACTCAATACTGCATTCAGTTATTCATTACATTTGGTTTACTGTATGCATTTCACATATCAGTAACACATGCTCTTCGCTTAACAGGTTCCTCTTATGACTGAAACACTTGATATGCTCTGTTCCCTCACTGAAGGTAAAAGCTAGGACACCTGCTAGATTAGACCAGTGAACAACAGAAAATCCCTTCAAAGAAAGATCTTCACAAATCTTGCCCTGACTGAGCAGTATGGTTAGACAAGATGACCTCTAGAGGTCCCTTCCAACCTCACCTAGTCTGAGAAATAAAATTCTTCCAGCTTCCACATAAGAAAATATGACACGAGCTCAGGTGTTATATACATTTTGGCAGGATGCTTCAGAAATACCATTATATATACTTTAAACTGTAAACCACTCTAGAGAAGTTTCTGACTACTTGAGATTATAACCCCATGTAATCAATGGAGAATGGAGCTAAACTCTTAATTCCTGTACTTCTATGATAAGTAATGCAAGCACAAAGAATGTAAAGTGAAGCTAGTAAGTAATTATCTTATTTTTTTGGAACAAGCTAGCTCATTTTTAATAATGAAAATACAGAAAACAACTTCCAATACGTCCAAAATTCTGTTTGTATATGCCTTTTTGTTTCAGTTTGCCTAAAAGCTGAAAAAACTCTGCGGTATACAGATGTATGCACATTGAGCCAGAGCCCCTCAATTACACACCTAAAGTCAAAAAGCCCCATATATTTAAAACTGAATTAGATAGAGCCTACTTACACCTATCCTGCATTTCCAGATTCATTCTAACTGGCACCATTGCGATCAGAATAAAGAAAAATGTGATTTTCAGTGGAAAAACAAAATTCAGGAAACAGCAGAAACATTCGCTCAAGTATTGGTGGAATTTCAGAGGATTTAATTAAAAGCTGTGAGGTACATTTATGGATATATGTTTTTAAAAGATTGCAGCCACTCAGTAGTTCCTTGTATAAGTGCCCAGTTTGTATTGCTGTGCATACATTATGGTTAATATTAAATGATTTCACCTTCAGTAGGTACTCAGTTTGGAGGCGGCAGAAGGCCTGCCCCCTGGGAGGAGCTTTTGTGCTGTCCTCGTGTGTACTTCTGTCCTGCTCCTGCTGGCAATCCAGAACCAGAAAATCTCTTTAAGTACTCACAAAAATGGTTGCAACGTACGTACCACAGCTCTTGTACGCTTACACAATGTTGTCATCTTCATATCATCAAAGATTTCAGATTTCTCGACTTCTAAACTTCCCTTTAGTCATGTCTTAGTCAAAATTGACACATGACTTCAGGACACGTCTAGCCAGGAAGGAGCACTGATAATGATCCATATCCAAACAACAGAAGGTTGAGTTTGTACTTGTTTCTAGTGTGTATGTCCAATAGCAACCTGGATGTATGGTGATATTTCACAATGACATGTTAATATGCATTATGTACCACATTCAGGAAACTATCTGGCATACTAATCAGTACGCAGACTAGTTTAAAATTAACATCCTAGGAGAAGCCTTCCAGTGTGTTCAGACAGTGAGTCAGCTTCCAAAACCAGAACATGAGCAGCTAATACAAATGAAATGCTAATTCTTACCCAGATGGTGAAGCAACACCCTCTGTGTCTTCCAGTTCTTTTGTAGCATGTGAACATTTGGGTTTATTCTCACAGACTACTGAACAGTGTGGACACTTCAACAGTTTTTGGCTATTTGTTTCTCATTTAAATTAGCACACTGAAAAAAAAAGGTTAAAACCTTATGTTTCCACAAGCTCTAATGGTACGTAAGATGTACATTTCCACAACTCTTATTACCCACACATCACTAATACTGTAAAAACAGAACCACAGAATCATTTGAGTTGGAAGGTGCCATTATAGGTCCTAGTACAACTTCCCTGCAATGAACATCTAAAGCTTGATCAGGTTGCCCAGAGCCTGGTTCAGCCTAACATCAAATGTCTCCAGTGATGGGGCTTCCAGCTTTTCTGTGCAACCAGTCCCAATGCATCACTACTCTTACTGTAAAAAATTTCTTCCTTATATCCAATCTAAATCTACCTCTTTGAGCTTGAAACTATTTCCCCTTGTCCTATCACCACATACCCTGCTAAAGAGTCTGTCCCCTTTTTCCATACAGCCCCCTTTCAGATATCTACAGGCTGCTATCAGGTCACCTCACAGCCTTCTCTTCTCCAGGCAGAACAGCCCCAGCTCTCTCAGCCTGCCCTCACAGAGGAGGAGTTCCATCCCTTGCACCATTTTTGTGGCTCTCCCCTGGACATGCTCCAAGGAGTCCACATCTCTCCTATACTGAGGACTTCATATCTGGATGCAGTACTCCAGGTGAGGCCTCACAAGCGCTGAGCAGAGGGGCAGGATCACCTCCTTCGACCTCTGGCCACACTTCTTTTGATGCAGCCCAGGATATGATTGGCTTTCTGGGCTGCACAGGCACATTGCTGGCTCATATCCAGCTTGCCATCCACCAGTAACCTCAAGTCCTTTTCAGTAGGGCCGTGCTCAATTATTTTGTCCCCCAGCTTGTATTGACAGTGGAGGCTGCTGTGATCCAAGTGCAAGTTGTTGCACTAGATTTGTTGAACCTCATGAGACTCTCATGGGCTCACTGCTCGTGTCTGTCTAGGTCAATAAAAATACTTCCAGTTATTCTTCAGATATTGTCTCAGCACCAAAATAAGCAATGCAACTTGTTTGTCTCCCCTTCCCCCTCACTTACAGAATATATCAGCACTTTTGAGTGCCAAGTCGTAGCTCTGTTCTATAATAAGAATATGTGGTTCTATAATAGGAATAGGTGAGACATCACCTTCCCTAACAGACCTACTTTCCTGTATGTACGGAGAACAGAGCAAATCTATTCTCCTCTTACACTACCTGCTAGAATGGACTCCAAAGAGAACACACTGTTTTTATTTTTCCCCCATACAAGTGATGTGCCAGAAAGAATCAACTAAATTTCAGCCCTTCGTATTAATATGGTCCTTACTACAGTTTACATGTAAGTATTTAATACCATATTATATGCTCTGCTACATCTGTGTAATGTACTAGTGTTCCTGAAGGCACATCCCGATGACAGTACAGTTGTTAAAATACATCCCAATATATTTGGCCAGCACATCTGATTGCTTACAGAATGCAAATCAAGAAGTAACCAGCTTGGTGTTCAATTCCTTAAAGTGAATATGGAAGTGACAGCTAAGAAAGAAAAGACTTTCTCAAGAATTATCTATTGACAGACTCAATAAAAACAGAAACTATCATAACATCATTAATTTTCATACTGGAAACATAGCTTAAAGAAAAAAAGAGAAAAAAACACAATCACCCCACTACATATGTTGCTTCAAGTTAATATCTTTTGGCAAGAAGAAGCAATTCAAAGAAATACTACTTAAATAATAACCACTGCAATGGTATTAACAGACTTTATTCATGCTACTTATTTTAAAGTCTGTCCAAGAAATTAGCAGAATATATACACATGACTTACTGACAAAACAGAAGAAGGAAGAAAATCAAGTCAAAATTATTTTTAATAGCATTGCTGCCCTCTTCTGGATTAAAATTTCTCACTCTCCGTACTTCGTATATTAACTAATTCATCTCAACTAATTATGTTCACATAGAATGTGTTCAGAATTAATTTCATCTAATCCACAAGTAATTATAGCATGCCATGAGTCACATATATCTTTAAATGTTTTAATTTGAGAGATGTAGATTGAAATCTATTATTAAAATTGATTGCTAGCAACATATTAGAGAAACAAACTGTTGATCTAAAGTACAGGAGGTAGCTTTGATGTGATGACAATAGTCAAGGTAAGGACCATATGAAAACAGAATAACAACAGCAGAATTCAAAAGTGATTATTCAAAAATGTATGGGGAAAAGATGGAATCAAAGACCGAAACTATTTTTGCATAAGGTTTTAATTTCCATTACAAAAAAATATTCAACAAAATGTCCACAATTAAAAAAAAACAACACTATTTTATTTTGAACTAAGCACTTTTCCTATTGTCACAACTCAGTAGAACAGGCAGACATAAATAAGCTCTACCCTTCTTCTCTGCCAAAATACCAAACATCTCAGTACAGAATTCCAAAACAAAAACAGTGAGTAGAAGTTCATGTACTGTTCAAGGACTCAAGCAATTCAGCATGTTTTCTGTTCATGGTGCACTTAGCATCAATCTTTCCCTCTCCTGCTCCCACATCCATTTGCCTCCCCTTAACCTTGCAAAAACTTTGTAACCACTCAGCTTGCACTGATGAAGACAACAGGAAGCTTTAGAACAAATATGTCACAACAGTTCATCTTGATTTTATGTTCAGGTAGAAACTAAAGAGATATCTACATTTCAGAACTGATGCCTTCTTTGTAGCACTTCTTTCTCCTGTAAAGTGGATGACAACAGTTCCACTAGTTATTGTCCAATCATTTAATGAACTTTATCTGCACTGGTCATGTAATTATTTTATTGAAGACTGCAAAACGTAAATATGTTTTATTTATAGTAGTCTGTTAAATATAACTTGTCTTGTTAACGCCACCAAGTATTTATAGCAATCAAGCCATTACTCACACAGGAAAGTTGTGTACTAACAGCTAATTTAGCTCTGAAGACCTAAGGGTTCTAGGCAAAAAACAAAATCTCATTTCTATTGTATGCAAGTCAAATTTCTCGCACTGAAAGCTTTCAACTTAATGGCTGCTTTTGTCCTAAGAATAAAAGTGCTGCAAGTGGAAGACACTACAGCTCAAAACAGAATTTTGCTTAGGATCCTCACTCTTTTCAACCTATGCTACTGTTTTTGTTTGTTTGTTTTTGTTGGCTCTTTCATCAGCTGTTGTAGTATTAAAGGATTCATCTTGATCTTGGGGAATGTGGTGTGTATATTTTGAAGGATGGCGAATGGGAAGAGAGTTCCCTGGAGTCTGAGTGCTGCTGGTTACATTTAACTTGGAAACACCATTGCAACTGACAGTTGCCACCTTATATCACAAGCAAAGAAAAGACCAACAGAAACAGTACCAAAGGCTTACACCTGCAAGGACAGAACAAGCTCTTTTTCTTGAGAGCAAGATGTTCCTATCCAGACAACCATGTCAGGGAGGACTGAGACAGAGGCAGAAACTGTGTTTAGCAGACAAATGAAACAAATACCAAGATCTTGCAAACCAACTTTTTGTCTAAGACAAATGTGCTGGTTTTTTTTTTTTCCTGTCTTTTCAAAGCTGGGAGAAAACTGAAATTCCCATGAGCTGAGACAGAAATACAATATTTCTTGCCTTCTAGCAAGTTTCTCACTAGCAAAGCTTCCTACATTAAAAAAAAAATAATAGACAAAATAGACTACAAACACCCTTCTTCATCATAGAAACATGGGCAGGATCATAGAAGGCTCTCAAATGCAACTGTACATTTGATGGCTTCGTTTTAGCTGGAGGACTTCGTGTATTTGTTATTATCAGGATTGACCTAAGATGATTTAGTATGCTTACATCTGAGCAGAGTGAGCCTAGACATGTTGATATGTACTATGCAAATATCATGCTATGGAATTATTTTTAGAACACATGAGAGCAAAGGAGAGTCTAGCAGCAGAGGTACATGACGAGTGTTAACATCTGCCATCTTTTAGTCCGGATGAAGTCCCTTTTATTTCGTTCAGCAAAACACGAGAACAAGACCTACTGCTCTTTAGGTGCTGTAGGATATAACTTCTAAGTTGTAGTTCCCAACTAGTACATGTCCTTTCTCACTGGGTATACAGAGGAGGAAAAGTTAACTGCCACATCAGGCATTAAAATTTACTATTTCAAGGGTACCTTAAGAGAACAGCTAAAATGCCGCCATCATTCCCAGTTCTTTAACTCATGATCGTCAACAATACAGCGATGTAGATAAGTTAAGTTGGTTAATGCACTCCACCGTTTCCATAAGAACATGGGATACGCACTTGGACATTAAGTATCACCAGCTCTAATGCCTATATAAAAAAATTCTTAGAAACAGGGTAGCCAACTTTTTGCTGCTGTCCCAGAAAGAAACATGAACAAGAGAATCATCTTGGACCCCATACTCTGAACACAGAGAAAAAGTAATGTATGTTCTAGAAAGACAAAAACAACATTAGAAGTTCACTGCTTTCCTCGAGTGTTATTAAATGTTCCACTTTAGTAAGATCAATAGGATAAACACCATACTCTACTATTCAAATCAAAAGGACTATCAAGAACTGTATGTACAAGAGTTGTACAGTTTCTCAGGCAACAGGCTGCAGATGTTCATGCATTCCTCTGATAAAGGACTGTCCCTAAATTCACTCTAAACCATGGATCATCCATGCTTTCATTTCCCAAAAGAGACAAATATCTTAATAATGTTCAAAATTGACTGGCTTTTGTCTAGCTGATAAATATGAATGGCTTTACCATCCACAAATCCTTTTTCACTCAACGTTTATAGTGATTAAACTTTTCTGTTCTTAGCACAAGTTACCATTCCAGTTGCACACATGCATATTTTTAAAGGTTCCGTTATTTCTCCTCCTAAAGTAAACCTTTTAAAATTCAATGTTTTTTTGTTTACCTCTGTAGAAACATAGAATCACCAAGGTTGGCGGAGACCACCAAGATCATCTAAACATTTATTAAACACCTTCAGGGATGATGACTCAACCACCTCCCTGGGCAGCCCATTCCAGTGCCTGACCACTCTTTCAGAGAAGAAATTTTTCCCAATACCCAACCTGTACCTCCTCTGGCACAACTTGAGGCCATTACCCCTCATCCTATCACTAGTTACGCAGGAAGAGAAGCCAACCGCCACCTCAACATAACCACATTTCAGGTAGTTATAGAGAGCAATAAGGTCTCCACTGAGCCTCCTCTTCTCCAGACTAAACAATCCCAGCTCCCTCAGCTGCTCCTCCAGCCTGTGCTCCAGATCCTTCACCAGCTTCATTGCGCTTCTCTGGACAAGCCCCAGGGTTTTGATGTTGTTCTTGTAGTGAGGGGCCCAAAACTGAACACAGTACTTTGAGGTGCAGCCTCACCAGTGCTGAGTACAGAGAGACAATCACTCATCTGTTCCAAATTAGCAATAACTTCCAAAACCAAAGTTTGGTAACTGATGCTAAACAGCTACCAGGAGTCACAGACATATAACATTGTTTTTGCACTGAGACTGACCTCACATTATTTATTTCATTTTATTTTTTAATTCTGTAGCATAACAAGTTTAAGTTAAATCATGGCTGCCTTAATAAAAATTGGGTGAAATTTATCCCATGTATTACTCCACTGACTTGCCTGAAGTTACAGTAACTATGAGCCTGATCTTGGCACAAACTATTAAAAAATAAAAAGGAAAAAAAAGTCAGATTCAGCAATGTTCTTTTTTTTATTAGGGAACAAACAGTGCAAACTATGTAATGAATTATGTTCAGTAGGAAAAAGCCGAGATTAATAAAAATGTCAAAGATATATAAAAGATGTATTATAAAAGAAAAGCTATATAAATTACAAAATATTTCACAATAATACAATCTGACTATGGCCATCATTCCAGAAACTGCTTTAAAAGGACTGGTTTTTGTAGCAAACTCCCAAACATGAAGTAAATGCATATGCACAGATTAGCCATGAACCAGTGCAGATGAATACTAGGAATTAGAGATTCACGGAGCCTACTCTACACAAGATGTGCAACTAACCTGCACGTGTAGCCTATCAACCACATTTGGGACATTCAGTATGCTTGTACTAATAGCACGCCTGGAGGCATCAGGTCCTATTCCATTTTTAAATTTGAAAATATACCATCCAGTTTCCTATAATAATTACCACAAATGAATGACTGAATACGCAGTTCTCATTTTTCAGCTTTCGTAGTGATTCCAAGGTGCAACGAGTATTTGTAGCTGTTTCTACTACCAACCATTTATTGCCATTACTTACAAGAAACACAAGTATTTTAAGGTCTACAGATTTCCACTGAAGCAAACACTAGATACAGTTGCTCCAGACTGGTCCTGCCTGGAGGCATTCTTATTATTTTTTCATTATCCATATAAGACAATGTAAGTATATACGACCAGTACACACAGAAAAACAGAAAAATATTGTTGCCTTAAAATGTAACAGGAGCATATTTTACTATGTCATTTTGAGAGATCAGACAGGAAAAACATACACCGTAAGTCTCAGAGAGCTCTAAAAGAAGGGTGCAGTAGAATGTATCTACTTACAAGAACTGCTGTATTGCATCACATTCGCTCCACTGTTTGGTGCTAGACCCAACCAAAAGGAGAGGAGATAACAAACAGACGAAGTGCTGCTCAAAACTATGCAGTCCAGGCTCAGGGCATGAAAGAATTAATGAGAAAATGAGAAGGTAGCAGATGGTGCTGCAGTACTTCTTCCTGCATTATCCACCGCCTCAAGCAGTTTCTATACATGCAAAGCCCTAGGGCCCCACGTGGTAGCAATATAATTACCCTAAATGCACACTTATGTTTCATTACACCTTAACCGTTACTATGTGCGCTGATTACAAGTATCAATCCCTTTCATTTTCATACACCTCTGCAGTTGTATGGCATTCAACTGTGAAAATGCAGCACTCTTGACGCTTCTAAAACAAGGCCCATGCTGATAAACAGCAGCGGGCAAATTATTTGTCACTCTGCAGGGTGCCAGTAGGGTTTGATAAGGATGACATCACTCCCATTTTACCAATAACAATGACACTAACAAGAACATATAATCAGCAAGCCTCAGTGCTTGCTCTAGCAGGTGCAATTCTTTTTATGCTAGAAGTAAGCCAGCATTAGTTTCCAGCACAAGTACAAAACTATTTCTTTTATCATACTGCTAAGCAGAAGTTGGCTTCCATATGGCACTGCAGCTGCTGTTGCTACTTCTACAGATGCTTTCATTAATTTTATCAAGGACATACTGAAGTAAGTGCTTGATCAGCACAATGGCTATTTAGAAACAGCTGGAGAACTGCAACAATTAACTTAAGGAGACTATACAGACCCAACATGCAAACTGAAATAATTAAATTTCAAAAATAGATTAAAATACGTTTAAGAATTGAGAAAAAATCTTATAAAGCGAGAGTTACAGTTCTCTACAAGGATGAGGGGAGCTGAGAAAGAAAAGATAACTTCATAGCTCTAACTTTATGACTAGATAAAATGCTTACAATCTGTAAAATTACATACATCACAGTTATTTTAACACCAAAATACATATTCCATGCTCTGATACTTTTAAAATCAAGTTACAATGAAAGATATTGCGCTTTATAATGACCAAGCATGAAAGAGATTTTAAAAACCTAAAGAAATTTTATTTTATAATTTGTTTTGGAAATATTTTTCCCCACAGAATACTAGAAATATAAAAATATTTTCCTATATGACAGTATTACTGCTTGGAATATTTAAAGGATCAAGCACTGTATTTAATATATTACATATAAAGTATGTTTCATCCATCTTCAAAAAATAACTTAATATTGTGTTCTAACAAGGCATTAAAAAAGTCCATTTGTTTCCTCCTCCTTATTCAAACTCTCAGGGATAAGCAAACACTGCTATCTGATTGACAAAACCTCAAAGGAAATTTCTATCTCTTTGTTTGCAAAGAACTTTCTGCCTAACTGGAAGCTGCATAGCTGAAGAAGTTTTAGATCCCTGCATCTGCATCCCAGAAATTAGACAGATTTACACTCTGGTGAAATCCTACCAAATACCTGGATAGCACTGGGAACACTTCTTTCCAACTATGTATCTGAGGACAGTTGTCCCAGGGGACTGTCCTTACAGGAAAGATGGCTTTGCATCCACCGGGTGTCATTGCTTCCGCCCTATTCAGTCCTTCAGCATTATTCAAGCTGCCTTTTGTCCCTTGGAAATATCTGTGCGTTGTCACACCACACACCAGGAAATGCAACACATTGCCCATTCTTTGCTGTTACATCTCCCTGAGAGAAGTGGAATTAAGAGGGAAAAACTGCTATGCCATGAATGTGTGCATCACTGAGAGGCTGCACATACTTGCAGGATGTGCAGAGCATGTTTCACCAACTCAAGCATTCATATGCACACATCCTGTCCTTAAGACTGTAGCTCCAAGACTGAGTGGAAAAAATTTCACATCTTTGTGAAAGCCTGGCTTACAAGTTAGAGGCATAAAAGAAAATAAGTAGCATCACATTACTGAAGTAGGTAGTAGTGATAGGACCAGGACCATGTGAGGTGTTCCTTACAAATCACACTGGCACATGTCAAAGCCAAACAATACGTGTAGTCTCATCTTTTCAGTGACACCAGTAAGTCTTCCTGTACCAGGCATAAAAAAAAGCATGCGGAATGGTGAATAAAAAAATAAATATTTTTTAAGATGTATTTTTTTTTTCTTTTTTAGAGGGGGAGGGAGGGAATCAACAAATATTCCTCAGTCAGTTTTAGCCCAAATGACTACCATGTGAGACACATACTTGTGCTTAGTCCACAGTTTTCTCTCTCACAATATTTGAGTTCTGGGATATAACAAACGTCTTTATTATCTTCAAGAAGAGTAAGGAGAATTTAAGAACTACAGGCCAGTCTCACCTTGATCCCTTGGAAGGTGGTACAGCAAATAACCTGAGAAATAATTTCCCAAATAAAGACAAGAAAGTAGCAGTCAGCATGGATCTATGAAAGAAGTCATACCCAGCCAACCTGATCACCTTCTGTGATCAAATCACCAACTTGCTGGATAAGGGGAGAACACTAGGTATGGTACCTTGATTTTAGCAAGACACGTCTCTCAGAACACCTTCACAAACAAACTGGATAAATGGACAGCTAGGTGGATTGAAAACTGGCTAAAATAGCTAGGTTGGTCGGTGTACTGGTGGACTGTCAGCTAAATATGAGCCAGCAGTGTGCCCAGGTGGCCAAGAAGGCTAATGGCATCCTGGCTTCTATCAGGAATGGTGTGGTGAGCAGCAATAGGGAAGTCATCCAGCCCCTGTACTCAGCATTGGTGAGGCCTCACCTCGAGTACTGTGTTCAGTTTTGGGTGCCTCAATACAGAAAGGACATGGAGGTGCTGGAGCAGATCCAAAAAAGAGCAACAAGGTTGGTGAAGGGCTTGGAAAATATGTCCTATGAGAAGCGACTAAAGGAACTGAAGGAACTGGGGCTGTTTAGTCTGGGGAAGAGGAGGCTGACAGGAGACCTTATTGCTCTCTTCAAATACCTTAAAGGGAATTGCAGTGAGAGTGGAGTTGGTCTCTTCTCACTGGTGACAGGACAAGGGGAAATGCCATCAAGTTGCGCCAGGGGAGGTTTAGGTTGGATATCAGGAAAAACTTCTTTACAGAAAGGGTTGTTAAGCGCTGGAATGGGCTCCTCAGGGAGGTGGTTGAGTCACCATCCCTGAATGTGTTTAAAAACCATTTGGGTGTGGTATTCAGGGACATGACTTAGTGGTGGGCTGTACGAGTTAGGGTAGTATGGTTAGGTTGAGGTTGGACTTGATGATCTTTAAGGTCTTTTCCAATCTGAGCAAGTCTATGATTCTATCATCTTTGGCTTCATCTAACTTTCACTCCCTTGTCACAGATTTTTTAAAGAGCAGCAACAGAGAAATTAATACTAGTTCTGTTCGTTTCTTTGTTCCTTTTCAGAATCCTAAGGGTTTTCTGCAACACTATTGTTCTTCCTTGTTGCTGCAGCCTGGGAGAAATATGAGCAGACACAGGTACAAGCATTAAGTAGCAAAAAGAAATGGCCCTGGGGAACAGTAACACAGTGGAAGGTATCACTCCCCTCTTCAGTTAGCAGAAAAGCTGGGGCAAAACATCAGAATTGCCTGCACAGAAGTGCGCTGGGTAATTTCACTGATTCGGTTTAGGAGATACAGCCTGCCCACTATAGATATGGCAAACTCATCTAGATGCTTTGTGCTGCCTTCAGCCTCAGGAAGGTGGTGGAACGCTGCAGTAGATACGCCCAAAGAAATCACTCCTGAAATGTTTGCAGTTTTTTTCTGGCTGTACCAACTGAATCCAACTCCTTTCTTCTTCAAAGAATAGTAAAAACTTTCTCAGTTATGGAAAGCATAAAAATCAACTGTACTTGAAGAAACTAGAAAGCAATTAAGGAGGAAGAAATGATAAAGTCTGCTACAGTTTTCCAGCTGCAGCAGCGTCCTTGACATTTACAAAGTTTAACAGAAAATATATTTATTTCCATTAACAAAGTAAAGTCAACCAGAAGTACCTGTGCTTCCAGAAGACATTAAGTATACCTTCATATATTAACCAGAAGCTTTATTAAAAAAACAGAGGTTTGAGGAAAATTTTTTCTTCAGGTGCAACAAGAATCTGAACTCTGCTGGTACTGCACATTTAAGTTTCCTCAACTCTGCATTAGCTGTTTCACATCCCACAGCGAGAAGCTCTACTTAAGTTTTGCTACAATAAAATGTGTTATGTAGAGGATTTTGTTCATGTCACCAGCGTTTAAATGAGGATACCCAGAACAGCTGAAGAAGAATCATATCATTGTACAGTATTAACTTGTTGGAATAATCCCACCCACACAAATTTTAGTCTGAATACATGCAGCTATACTCGATTTATTAGCACTACTTGAAGAGTATTACATTATACTTGCACCATATAGATCCCTGTTAAATCAATGCTATAAGCATCATTTTTATTCCAGTGAGACTCTGCAGGTTAAGAACTACATTTTTACAGAAATGTTATTACTGATGTTCAGTTCCTGGTTGGAAAGTATCCCAGCTTGTTGCTTGTCCAAAAACAATGAACAGGCCTATTCTGCAGTGAGTAAGGGCTCCTACTGTGCAATTGAAAACGGAGCTGAAAAAAACTGAAAGCTGGAAAAACTGGATTTTCTTGCTCTGCAGAGTATTTGTAAAGACTAAAAATCACACTTTTTGTCCATATATAGCAAGTTTATTTTGAAGTTACTGAGCACATTGAAATTTAAGCCCAAAGAAAGACCACTACATATGGATGTATGAATCAAACTCCCTATAAACTTGTAATATAACTGAAATAAAAGCCGATAGGAAAAAAAACAACCCACTCCAGTATAAAAATAAAAATGTTAATAGTAGCAATGGTTAAATTAGTATCAATTTACCTATCCTCTCCTTCACACAGAGAAACACATTCAGAAGCCTTGAGTGCTGGAACTGCAAGATATCCTTGCCTTGATGTATGAACCATACACACAGGTGTGGTCTGAGAAACTTGTTTTCTATCCAGAGGTGTTAATGAATCTCTTTGACTAACAGTTATCCTGAAAAAATACACTCACTCAGAGAAGAGACACTAGGAGAAGAGGATTCTGTAGCGCAATACCGAATGTGCAAGGTTTGGCACAGACTCGCTCAGCAGCTTTTCACATTAGCCCCATGCTGGACACACAGTATCCCGTTACTGTGCAGAAAAGTTAAAGACAAACAAAGTGGCTTTCCCCAGCAAAAGTGAGGACAGCCTAATGCTCTGGTGTTTGGCGTGATTTGCCAAGGCTTACTGAAAACAGCTGAAGAAGCAAGAAACATACATTAAACTTCATGACACAGACATAAGTCAACTGAAAGAATCTGATCAATTTAAACTCTACAAATATATATCCCATGAATTAAAATACAGAAATTGTAAAATCAAGTCCCTCTGACCTAGTGTAGTTTAATGAGAAAGTCAGTAAGCACATAAATAGAGAGCACATAACATAGTTGGATGTTCAAAAAGTGTTTGAAAATTCCACACAAAAAGTCATTGAAGAAAATAACCTGTCACCATGTTGGAAAAAGGGCTGAAATCTAAATAAAGGGCAGGAAACTTAACATCAGCAGTGGGACTCCCAGGTTCAGAGTCAGTTCTATTCACCATTTTCAGCAGTGGGATGTAGCCATAGGAGAATGCACTACAATCACAAGTTTGGTGATGAGACTAATGTCTTGCATATAGCCAAAAGCCACACTGACAGCAGGAAAAGAATCTCCAGAAAGATCTCAGCAAACTTGACTAGTGGGGAAAAAATACAAGCTAATGTAGATAAATGTAAGATATTCTACTTAGTCATGCCATCATGATGTTCAACTACAGAAAGACCTTAAAGTCTCGTGACTGACAATTCTCTAATTTCAGACAATATGTAGCAAGCAAAGACACCAACAAAACAGTGGCCATCATCAGGAAGGCAATCAACAAGCCAGAAGCCATCACTTTGCAACCACTAAGTTCTGCTGAACTCACATTTTGAGCTCTGCGTGCACTTAGGAACTGACGTTTGAAGAACAATCAATTTAAAAATTTACCAGGAAGGGCAACTAAAGCGTTTGAGGTGATGGAGTAGCTTCTTGATCAGGAGAAACTAAAAAAAAAACATGGCTATTTAGTTTGGAAAGGTGAAGGCCAAAGGAAAAATACATTTGTGGTTTATACAAAATCAGGGAGTTGCTGGGTAAGCTGAATGCAAAACAGGTGCTCATCACATCCTACCAAAGAACCAAAGGCACCAGGTGCAGCTAGCAGGAGAGATTTGAAAAATACATAAAAATATTTTGTGTAGAGATAGCCTGTACCGACTATTGGAGAAGTTATGAAGACAAATTTTATCAGGAGGTTCAAAAGGCCTTAGATACATTTGCAGACAACTGGTCTATACATGGATACTAATACAACCTGGCAGGGATGCTGTCTCTTACATTTCTATCTAGTACAATGGGGTTCTGATAGATGAAGTAAAAAGAGGTAATTAATCGTCAAAAGCAGCCAAGTACGCTCCATGTAAAATGTACATTCTCTACCACAGGCAAGAGACAGTACCACTAGTGAAAGTATCAAACCCAGCAGAGAATTTCATTTTGTCTTCACTGTTTAGATAGATAGATAAACCTATAAGCTTTCCAAACAACTTCTTTTCCTTCTCCATTATTTATTCCTCTCCTTAAATAATTCAGAAAATTGAACTGTTGTGTATTCTGTTTGATTACCACATGACTAAGATCAAGCAGTAAACATTTTGGAGAGCTACCTAAATGTAGAGCAAGTCTTCAAAAAATTTCCAGTTAAGACAGAACATCTTGTTCCACCCCTGGAAGCAGGAAAATCCAGACCAAAAATCTCTCCTCTCCTATTTGAGCAGTATTAAGAAGGTTGAGAAGAAACACTTACTTCAACACCTAGGACCCCAACCACACAGGCATTTCAAGGATGATGCAGACATCTCAGCCTTCACCTTTCAAGTTTACAAAAATGCCCTGCATATCTCTGAGGTCTGGTTTACATGGTATATCTATAACATTTTGTTTTAAAACAACATAAAAATGCACATTCGTTTCTTAAAGTAGTTCAGGTAGCACCTTATGCAGCACAGCACTACAACCCTGTGGCACTAGAATTAGTCCCACTACCATGAAATCCATTTAGGAAATTAGGAAACAGGCATGCTTAACGAAGGATGACAGAAACATGTTGGGCCTTGACAGCTCCAACCATTCCTCTACCTAACATCTTGTTAACTTTCAAATCAGTGTCCAATGACATACGAAGCCTCCATATTAGGGAAACCAATATAGAACTTGCTGTCTCTTTGGATTATTTCAGGAAACCACACTGTTATGTACTTGTATATTGATGGGTAGCATCTCCCATTACATTAAAAAATATAACTGTAAAAGGCTTTTGGCTGGGGGAGGTCACATCCCTTCCTTTTTTCCATCATATAACTTCAAGATAATTTGATACGAAGTCAATCTAGCAGATTTTGCTAAAACTTGTTCTCTGATGAAGCCACTAAACCACATCCTTAATGATAAAGATGTGTACGGGTTAAGCGAAGAGCTGCTTTGAAATTTCTTCCTCTTGATTGCATCATCACCATATACCTCATTTAAGGATTGCTTCAAAAGCTTAAGACACCAGATATAGAACTGACATATTATTTCTGCTGTTTTCCAAGACAGATTCAGACAGATGAGTTAAAATGCATTTCACAGTGAATTCCAGTGCTAGCACACAAGAGTTTCTACACAAGCAAGACAGCAACCCATGCAGATGTAACACATGAATTCTTGCGACATTTCAGTGAAAATGTGCTAGTCACATGTATTCTACATCTGCTTACACTTTAAATACAAGATCTTAATTGATTTGTAAATGGATTAGCAGTCTTAGCATCATTCTTTCTAATTATGTTTTGAAAGAGAAGAATAATTTTGGAAGGGAGAAGAATGCAATGGCCATCCTCCACAAACACAACTGCAGTGAAAAAAATCCCAAAATTAGAATATTTTTCCCTGTGTCCCTTGCATTTGTGTTCGTCTCATACATTAAGGCATCAATTTATTTTCTCTTAAGAGACTCTGTAGCCTGACAGCTTCTGAGAAATTAGTTTCACAGTGATGTACAACAATAAAATCTTTGCTAAATAGTTTGTGGTCAACTGACATACACTGAACTCAGAAATGAAAGTGGATATGAAAAATACTTTCCAGACAACCTGAAAAATCTGTGTATATGGAAATACAGGAAGTTGAGAGTTTACTACATATATACAATTTTTCAAAATTCCTACAAAATCAAAGCAACAATCCACCTACACCTTCATCACTATCATCTATCAGTACTGAAGACTTGAAAGAGCCATAATAAAAATCCATTACTTATTTTTAAGAATATAAAGTGCCACATAGTTTTTATGAAGAATCAAGACCAAAGTAATCAGTTCTGTGAGGAAATAATTGGATGTTTGAAATAAGCTTCACCTACTTTTTTTAATGTAGCAAAAGCCCAAAAATTTCAAGTACCTCGAATGTTCTACATGCATTAGATTCACTCTCCCCTTTTATTCTGCCAAACCTTAGGTATCTGAAAACACTGAGAAAAAAAATATATTCCTTCCCAGAATGCCTAGCTGCATGGCCATGGAGTGTAAACACTTTCCACTTTTGAGTACCCCTGATATTTGACAGGTATATGAGCACTTGAACATCATTTATCATGTTTATTTTTAATAGCTCTCCCTGGGCACAGCTGCCTTGCATGCCAGTCTTCTTTTCTTTTGCCTCATGTAAATATTTGAAATAGCTATTCATTAACAGTTACACATTTATTCAGTGGTGTTGTACTGTTTCTGAACTGGAAATAGCTTTTATTTTTCTCTCCCTATCTTTTGGCTGATCTGGAAAAAAATGCTGTTTAGGTTCAGTCTGTCAAGATTTAAATTATGCTCCAGCTGAGAGCTAGTGATGGGTATATGATCTGGTATACAAATAAACTAGGAATATGAGTGTTACTTTTCCTTTTTTTTTTTCTTTGGGCACAAATGAAAACAAACCATAAGCAGGGTGGCTCTATTTGAGCAGAGTTTGGACCAAATGGCTTCCACAGGTCTCTTCACACCTCAGCTTTTCTGTGATTTTGTTAACAGGTCACAAATACAATCACCCTAAATTAAAGCAGACACAATTGGTCTTCACAAGTAAACCGAACATTTTTTCTAAAGGTTCTGAACTCTCACTGACACTCTGTAGACCTAGTTTACACACAGTGTTTCAATATCAAATATCAGTACTTCTAACACAATACACACAGCATCAAAAAGGCAGAAATTTAAGCTATCAAGACTCCCTTGTGTGCACATCACGAGTCCCACATATCTGTAAATCACAGCTCTTACTTTCTTGGCCTAATATAGGAGATCATTTTTTTTCTGTGATACACAACATGATAACTACTAATCTGTTTCCAGACACAAGCCATCTCAGTATAAAAACTATCTCTGTTAGAAGTCTGAACTCAGCAAGTTGTACAAAACTCTTAGAACATTTGATCAAGAGACTATTTGCTTGGGGTTGAGAACAGAAAGAACCACAGAGCTCTCTAATGTGCAAGTGCAAATTATACCTAAATTAGCACTTCTCTAACACTCATAACAAGATTAAATTTACAAACATTAGAGTCTTGCTCACATGAGAGGGAGTTTTGAGAGAAATAAAAATGTAGTCACACCTTGTCCAGTGTAAAGAGCCAGGAAAAGTTCTATACAATGTGACTAGCCTCCCTCAGAAAGCTGCTAAAAGCCACATGGTACCTTTTTTCTTAAAAACATGCTGACTAACCAGTTTGTTTTTGCATTCAATTCCATCAATAATGCCACAGCAGCACGACAGCAATGTTTTCTTCTATGCAGTCTTGAAAATGTTACTTCATGAGTAACTGCTACCAGTAGAGCATTATGTCTAAAGTTGACTACAAAATATGTTTATTGACTTTTGTCTAACCACAGTAGGAAATACCTGAGTAAAGGTAAAATAAGAAGGGACAACAGCTAACCTTGAGAGTGATCTAATCTCTGGGAGCATGCATGTCAACTCAGGTTTTCATAAGATACATTTATTTCCTTCAGCATTTTTTTCTGTCACAACAGGACTTATCACCTCACAGAGTTTAAACCTCACTATGACTGCAGTGAATATGGCTTAAAAGATTAGAGAATTTCATTTTATAACTTACAGGTTGTTTATACTTGACATTTGCTGCAAGTTGAGTTGTCTGATGTTTAAGTGCCCTGCCTTTGTAAATTGCAGCTTTTTCACTCAATCACCTAACACTTTAAAGCACTTTGGAAGAAAGTTGACTCAGACCTGATCAGACGAGCTCTTAGTTTCCTATTAAATAAAAGTTTCCATCTGACAGCAGCATCAGATATGGAGAGGGCATGTACCTGACTCACAAGGCTATTGCACGATGTAACAGGAATATCAACAGTGCACAAACTACCTATGCACAGCAAATAAGCCTTCATTATAAAAACTGGCAGACAGCAGTATTAAAAGGCTAATGCACACATTGTCTAAAGTAAAATAGGGGCAAATCAGATATTTGTTGAAATATAGCTTAAGAATAGACACTAAGACTGCAAGCTAGTTCAGCCCTGTGTCCTCTCTCCAAAGGCCATCTACAGAAGATGTTTAATTAAGTATAAATATAGGCAGCACAAAGTATTTGCTAAGTATTCAGCAAGTACAATGCTCACCCAGGAGCTTTGTCTGTATTTCAAGAAAATGGATTCTTCTTCCATGCATCTGTCCTATCTCTTCCAAAAACATGTAACCTTTCACCATGTCCTATGCAAGGGAGTTTCTCAGGCTTAACCACATTATGAGATTAAGTATCCCATTTTAATTTGCTCTAAACCTAGTCCTTTATAGTTTCATTTAATGATTTGAATTCCTGTATGGGATGAGACATCTAACATTACTTTTCATTTTAAGAAATGGGTGGCACACCAGTCACCCTAAAAGAAACGCAGATGCTGAGAGACTCTAGATCTGCTAAAATTCTTACTCTCCAAGAAATTAGTGCTATCCTTTCTGCAGCACAGAAAGAAAAATTAGCAAAAGGTATCCTCTGGAGTGATCTTTTAAACAGGATCTTCAGCTGGCATAGAGTGACTGACACGCATTCCTCCAGAAGGCCAAACAAATCAGGAGGGGACCACTTATCAGTAAATAAAATAAACCACTGCTGCATTCTGATAAATTGCCTTTGGACATAATAATGATGACCTATACTGTGCATGGTAGGAGACCAGTAAAATAAAACGCATCTTACTTGTTGACAATACAAATTCTGGTCATCCTATCTGTTTTATAGATGCAATGGCTTGTCTTCTTTTCACACAAGCAACGGAAAGCTTTAAGTAGCTGTGTGCTGCATAATATGCAAGATTGGCTGTGATAATAGTATTCTAAAGTTTTGAAAGTATTTCTAGCCAAGGTCTTACAAAACTAGCAGTAAACAGAGGAGCAAAACAAGTATTACCAACAAAGAACCGCGACAAGTTCCAATAACTGAACAAATATTTACAAGTAGCTTAAGACTCCAATATCTTTGCAGCTAGGAAACAATATAAAAACAAATTTTAACTTTCAAACAATATTAAAGACATCTTTTTCTCCTGAAAGCAAGATCAATTAGAAAGCCCTAATTTGAACTGTTTTTAAAATCAACAATAAATACACACAAGACCAGTTTTTTGACCTGTCTAGTAAAGGCTTCCACTCTAATGGCTGTGGCATCACTAAATCTAATGTTCTACATTAAATTCCAAATAATGCAAACTTAACAAAAAGATATTTATAAATAAAATTGCCAACCAAGAAATGTTATCCAGCTTTCCTCTCCTGCTGTTCTACTGAATAAGCATGGAAAGAATATAACATAGTTTACTTTGGTATAAAATAAACAAGTTTTTCTAAAAAGCATTTTAAAGCACACATCAGATTGAATAGCTTTTACTGAGGAAGCTCTAGGCCAGCTGAACATTCTAATAAAAAGCATGAAGAATCTTCATCTACTTCACTCTCAAACTTATACAGCATCAAGCTTTTTCTTCCACTTCTCAGAAGGTCTACTAACAGGGAATATCTTCAAGGCATCGCACTTCCTAGCAAAACTCGAAGTGCCACACAACTAACTGCCAATGCTTTAAAAGAAATAAAAACTCTTCTGTGAATAAGCTAAATGCAAGCAAAGTGAAAAGCATCAAGGGAAATATTCATATAGACAATAGGTTGAGTTCAAATGAAAACATAGCAAATACCTAATTATTTGCATTTGTGAAGTTTTTTTTTCCAATAGCAGCAACCTTAGTGTGTGCCTGTTATTCTCAGAAGACACAGCTATGAAGAGTAACAATTACCTTTCCTTTGAGAATTTACATTCAAAAGCCAGTATTTATTAACATGATTCATAAGTAACTTCAAAGTACTGTTTATAATCAGAAAATTACTAACACTGTTAAACAGCAAGAAGATAGTCAGAGCTAGCATGTATGTTTCTATCTCTGCCAGGATGAATTGGTGCTTACTTTCTTGTTACTGTGCACCTAAAGTGTTTGAGTTTTTCTCTGAAGAGAGAATTTGGAAAAGATGCTGCTGTGTTTCAAGCAGAAAGACACATACCAACTTGCATTTCAACTTCAATCTGCTTTTAAGTATTCTGCTACCACACATTTACAGGCACCAACTTTTTCTTTTTTCTTTTTTCTTTTTTTTTTAAAGAAGAGATCAGCAATCCTTTCCCTTACAACTTGAGAAGCAATTTCAACAATTCCTTGTTGGATGAAAATGCAAAGACGGTACGATTGTAGAATATCTTCCTCAACTCAGTGAAATTACAGACTGGAAGAAAAAAAAATACATCTCTGAGTAAGACTTGTTTCAGTAAGGATGAACAAAATGCTTAGATCACAGAGTCACCACTGAATGGCTTCGACTGGAAGGGATCTTAAATATCACCCAGTTTCAACTCCCCCGCCACAGACAGGGTTGCCACCCTCGAGATCAGGCTGCCCTGTGCCGGTTCTTTGAAAGGCACCTAATAAAATTTTCTAAGACTAACAAGGTCATACCACTTTATTCCTTAGTGTGCTGAAATCTAATTAAATAATTGGTGAATAATGAATTGTTTTAAAGGGTCCATAAATTATTTTGGCTTTTAAAAGATACATACTTTATGATGTTAAGCACACACAGCAAAATCATAGTAGTTTCAGATCCATGAACATTACAGCTCAAGTAGAACACTTAGCTCAAACCCAGGAAGTTAGTTTTGTACAGCTGAGCTGCTCTCAGTCCAGCAGCTTCTCAAAGTCCAGCACAGTTACAGAGCTGCAGTCAGACGATACCGGCAGCTCAGCTTTTTCTGCAAGTTTTCCGCAACACCAGATCTCTCAAGCTAAGAAGCTCTTCAAGTTGCCCAACTTCTGGTTTCAGGTGAAGACATCTGCCTCAAGAATATCTCACGTTTGAAGCCAGCAGGGAACTCTGAAATGTTACCATTATCAGGGGTCTGGAAGCTCACAAATCGCAGTCCCTTTCACACTCTGGGACCATCCCAGAACTCCATCTTAGCAGACACTGTAAGATTATGGGAAGAATCATGATGATTTTCCTCAGAGCCACCAAGCAGTTACCAACAATGAACTGCTGTTATGATATCAGTAACTCTAATACATGCAGTATCAAATAATATACGAGCTTGGGCAGACTGCCCCATCTAGTTTTCCTGACACGCCTCCAAATCCCTTGACCTAGCAGCCTTGGGAAACTGCAGAAATGCAGTATTAGTATAATGTCAACATCTTAAGAGATTCAAATTGTATCACATATTACCATCACACTTTGAGATTCATGAAAATATATGAATAAACAAGCATAAGTTTGTTTAATCTCCTTCCAGCTTTCTATTCTCTTAAAACACAACAAAATTATATTCTGAATACCTGAAATTCCACTGAAACTACAATGACAGATTCCACCAACTATAACCACAAAGGTAGGTGGTTCTAACAGAATAGAATCATAGAATGGCTTAGATTGGAGAGGACCTTAAAGATCACCTAGTTCCAATCCCCTTGCCATGGGCAGGGCTGCCAAGCTCTAGATCAGGATGCCCAGGATCTCATCCAACCTGGTCTTGAATGCCTTCAGAGATGGGGCATCCGTAGTCTCTCTGGGCAGTCTGATTCAGTGCATCACCACTCTCTAAAAAATTTATTCCTGATATCTAACCTAAATTTGTCTTCTTTTAGTATAAGCCATTTCCCGTTATCGCTATCAGACCATGTAAAAAGTTGGTTCCTTTCTGAGCATCTCTCAAAAACCGAGGTACGCTGTGAACCTCAAAGAAGTCGCTGGTGCCCAAAGGGCACATGGTCAGCACATTTAGGATTGTAACAGCAGCATCAGATGCACCGCAACTGCACTGCAGAATGACCAGTCTTTGGAAAGCACCAAATTCACTGATCACCTGTACAGCACATGAAATACGTTTAAGGCTTTCAGAGAGCAGAGGACTGACTACATCTATATTACACTACAAATACACAAGATCTGGGACACCAGGACAGAAATATGATAGGACTATTTACCAGGCTTGCAATATAGTGTGAAAGACTTGAATTGTTGAGGTACTTAATTTTTTCCAGGAAAGTGATTCATGAACAGTTCTGTGAAAACACGACATAAACAAAAAGCCACATAAGTATATCTCAGCATAGTCATGATCTTGCCACAGCAGAAAGTAAGGAACTAGCAAATAGCTAGAAAAGTATATTTTATGAAGTAATAAAAATGAGATTATTTTACACATAATTTGATCAAAAATGAAAAAGAAAACATGAATTAACTTTACATACAATTCAAACTCAGCAAGAGTGAATTAAAATAGAACTAAGCTAATATGAAGTTCAGGTTTTTCCTGATTCAAATTCTTATAGTTTCAAGTCCCTCACTGAAATATTAAGAGCAAGCACCATAACTCCAATTCAAAGGTCATATTATCTCCGAACTACTGAGAATAACTTCAAAGAAAATGTTTTTATGTTGGTACTGTTGCCACCAAATTCAGATCATCTTTCCACGGGAAAAATAAACCTGCATTTTAGCCAGCAGCTAAGTAAACTTCAGTGCTTTTGATGCATTTTTCCCTGCATTATATTTGCCCGTTGAACAGAACATGCATTGCCACGTTGAAGCCTGGACATTTGAGGGGCAACAAGTAATGTATGAATAACTGGAAGCTTCTGCTGATTGCCCAGGTCCATCTCAGACAGTAAACTTCTAAACTGATTTGGGAAATTGCCCTAAGATGTCTGAACTCCTGTGCTGCAGCTCTGCTGACGCAAGTATTAGCCAGGTTGCAACATAAATTCCATATCTAACGTGATCTCTGCAGTCCTGTGAACTCTTCTGTTGTCACAACCGAAAAGCATAAAACTGCAGGAATAAAGAAGGCTGGAGTCGCTCCATGAGAGTGCCTGGCATACTACAGTAGGTTTATGTTTTCACGAAGCCTTACCTGTAAGGCTCCTTATATAAAAAAAAAGATACCAAAATACCAAAAAAGACTTTGGTATTTTCTTTAAGCTTAAAATTTAATTCCTGATGGTGTGCTACAGAACACCATAGAACATCCAGCTTTCATCCAAATCTGATCTCCATCTTTAGCGTGTCATCATTTTTACCACATCTCAAGACACAAGCATAAAGAAAAACTAAAGTTCTCTTCAACCCAGGTCATAAGAGTTACCAAACATAACCCCCACTCTAAAGGCAAGGTTAATTATACATTTGGCAGCATTGTGCATGTGCTGATATGACAGTCTGAAGGAAAGCTGAATCCAGAACAGAAATGCACTGGAATGGCTGCATGGTTTTTAGATCAGTCAGTTCACATTTGGCCATCTGAGAGGGAGATCTCAACTCTAACTGCAAAATACCAAGCAAAAACATGCAGAATAGCAATGATACTTCATAAATGATTCTTTTTAATAAACTAGAGTGGTAGAAGAATCCCCTAGATATATTTTATTAATAATCAAAGGGTGGAATGAAATTAATGGAGGAAATTTTCACTAAAGCTAAGTGCTGCTGCATACATTTCAATCTCAGTTGTTGTATAGCAAACACAAATGTAAATTCTGTGTTTCAAGACCAATGAACAAAATAAAAAAGTGAGACTTATGGAAAGTGTGTGAACGAAAACATTACTGTGAAAATACAGTCTGAAACTGAGGAAGCTCATTGCTTTAATTCAGTTTTGAGACATTCTGGAGGGGACGAGAGAAGAAGGACCTTTGGTTGGACCACAGTAAACAGTTTCAGCTCAGTTATCCAAGACAATATATTAAAGTTTCAGTCTTGAATCAGTCAGCTAAAATTCCTGTAACTAGACAGCACGATAATAGTTTTCCCACATCCAAAATGAACTAGTTCAGGTATTCTAATGCATAATTTCAGAGCACTGCAAGTTAAACAACCTAGATACCAATAATCTAATGTAATGGATGCTGCATTTCTCAAGTATAACTAAAACTAACTCAAATGAATCTTTTATGCAGATATCTTGAAGATGACAAAAAAAAAAAAAAAAAACAACCTTTATTTCAGCAAATACAGCCGGAAACTTCTTTTTGAGTCAAGAGGAAAGCTCACTAAACTCATAATTTCGGTACTCAACCAAAGCTTGAAAATGGCTTGATATTTTAATGTTCAACTGAAAGGACGTCTTTTAATTCTTTTTAAATCTGTTATAGGATGTTACTTTTTTGTGCTTAAGTTTCTCTTATACAGCAGTTTTTACTTATCTGAAAACATTGTTTCTAATCACTACAGACAGAATATAAATATATATTTTTCTTTTAGGATCATTAGAAAAGGTTACAGGGGACCATGAAAAATTAGTTTGTTACATTATCTCATATAATGCTAAGAAATGACCAAAATACTTTTCTTGGCCTCAGCATTCTGTGCATTAGCAAAGTCAGCAGGCAAAACTTAAATGTTCATGAAACACAAAAGACAATACCAAAATTATTTTTAAAAACTTAACAACAACAACAAATTCCTAGCTCTTCAGCAATAGCCAAAAACCACAGAAGAACAAAGAAAAGTTGTTCATATGGAGTCTCAAATAGAGCAACCCAAGCTTAATGGCATGCAACTTCACAATAGACTTTGGGAACAATACTAGAAGGCCCTAACCCCACCCAGAAGTAGGTAAAAAGGCTGACAGAAGAGACTGATCTTCAAAAATCACTGCCGCTATCCAAAAAAAATCCAACAAACTAAAACAAACGAAAAACAAACCATAAAGCTTGCCTATGCCTTACAAAGCTGTCTAGGTAGAGATTATCTGTAACATGGACTACTCTGCTCACAAAAATGTGATTGGAAATGAATTGAAAAATTAAATGGGATTTAGTTTTGTTCATATGTTTTTAAGGGTAAATAATATTTGACAGAAGAGATTTCCATCTAACATTTGCCTTTCTTATATATCATTATGTATCAGAAAATTCTATCAACTGGAAAACAGTAGAGGCAAAACAAAAGCATTTTTTAAAGAAGATTGAAACAATTCACTATGCAATGGAACACATTCAGCTCTTTTTTTCTATAAAATATCTAATTGTTGAATTCAATATGTTCCCCATCACAAGAAGGAAGCGAAGCTGTTGGAGCAGGTCCAGAAGAAGGCTACAAAGATGATCAGAGGGAGGGAGCACCTCTCCTTTGAAGAAAGATTGAGGGAGCTGGGCTTGTTTACCTTGGAGAAGAGAAGGCTCTGGGGAGACCTCACTGCGGCCTTCCAGTACTTGAAGGGTACAGCTTATAAGCAGGAGACAGACCAACTTTTTACATGGTCTTATAGTGATAGGACAAGGGGGAATGGCTTATAACTAAACGAGGAGAGATTTAGATTAGATGTTAGGAATAAATTATTTACTCAGAGAGTGGTGTGGAACTGGAATGGGCTGCCCCAAGAAGCTGTGGATGTCCCATCCCTGGAGGTATTCAAGACCAAGTCAGATGGGGCTTGGGAATCCTGATCCATCCAGGCTGGCAATCCCATCCATGGAGGGGGAGATGGAACTAGGTGATTTTTAATGTCCCTTCCAACCTAAGCCATTCTATGATTCTAAGATATTCCAGGCAAAAATTAAATGTTTTGAGAATTTGTCTACTCTGGTAGAAGAGTATTTTGTAAGATAATTTACAACCAATCTATAATGGATGTAGCCTTCATACTATCACACCATTGCTGCTAAAAGACAAAGTAAAAGCCAATATAAGCTACATTTCAAAATATTTTTGCACCAAATATTATTTTTAGGCCTTTTTCCCAATGAAGTTTTTTTATGAAATGTTTGCATAAATTGACGAGTATGGGAGAACTCTAGAAACAGCCAACCAGCAAAAAAACTCCAGGTTTCTTCATTGCATTTATCTTGCACAAAAATGTTGTTTGGATTCTGCAACCAAATAGGCTGCAGGTGTTTAAAGGAAAAGCATTTGCTATTTCACACTCATGCTTCCTTTAGTGTGGAGAAAGAAGCAAAGAAAGAATAAAATATGGTCTGTATTTAAGAGATAAAGCCAGTCTTTATCTTTGCTTCCTTTTTACTATAAAGAATACGGCACGAAAAAGTGCTTTGAGCTAAACTTTCTTAATTCTATATGCAGCTTTTTGCTATGCTGCCCTGGGTAGTAACTGGTAAATAATACTAAACATTTTGCTTTTTTAAAGCCATTGCAATGTCTGTTTCTTTTCAGCAGCAAAGTATAGCTTATAGGTTTTGGGGAACAAGCATAGTTTCTATACTGAAATCAGAAAACTTCCAAATGGAAAGAAAATTTAGAAACAAAATTTCAAAGTGGAGGAATATCTTACTCAGAAGAAAAAAAAATGTTTCAGTGTAAATTTTTTCCACATTGAATCACTCTCATTTTTTAAAATAAATAAATATACGAAAACACAACTTATTCACAAATATTTTGTTTCTGAGTTGACCTGTATTTTGAAAGCAAGCATATAGATATTATTAGAACCAAAAACAATTTTCATTTCAAACTGATCTAAGTATCTAATCCAATCCAAAATAAAAAAAAAAACCCTGATCATTCTTTAGTTCTATACAAAGCACCTTCCAAATGACAACTGAATTTAAAAAAAATCCAAAAACCACGTTGATCTAATTCATCCAACTGATTAGCTATATGTCATTAACAATATATAGTTACTCTAGGTATATAACAATAAACATATAAAAAGAGGTTTTCTCTCACACTGAAAGCACACCCAAGCCTATCCATACATTAGAGGCAAAACCCTTGACAGTGTTACTGAGCTACACAGCACAGACTTGATTTCAGTGAATTTCCAAATATTTTCAAGTCTAACTCTGACAGAAATCAAGTGACAGTCACACAATCAACTTTAAATATCAGTCTGCACTTCATCAAAACTGGAGTTTATATGAACAAGGGAAACTCAATTTTCAGATATCAATGGGTAATGCCAGTGCCCATTTCTGTATTGAATACAGCTTCATCAACACAACTTCTGAAAAAAAACAGAAGCGATTGTAGAAGAAATTGGGGTTCAATAACACAGCAATGACTTTAACAATGGATTTGAATTGCTTAGGTCTTTCACTAGATTGATGAAGAATTTCTGCAACCCAGCTGCAGAAAGCTGGCAGTAATAAATTCTCCATATACTCCAAATTAAGTATCTGACTATTTCATGACTATTTTCAAATATGTGGAAGCTTGAGGCAAAGCCTCTCATTTTACAGTTCAGTATTTGCTTCTTTCCTTAATTCCTCTAACAAAGGTAATAGCGCAAGGCCAAATAAGAATAGAACTCCCTTGGAGATGCCTGCTGGGAGACACGTCATAGCATTTCTGTAAGAAATTTCAATACAATAGCTTAAGGGAAACTTTTTCCATTAAAAATCAAGTTATTTTGAGAGAGTCAATATTTATAATAAGAGCCACAATAAAACAGATGAATTAAATTATTAAATTTTCAATCCAAGTGTACAATTCTTTAAGTTCAAAATACTTGCCAAAAATTCATATTTGTTGCCTGTAAATACATACAAAGCTCAAGAGTTTTCCTTCTTGTTACACATTGCAAATATGTTAATTTAATGTGGACTTTATGGCATGTATAATGCGACTATAACATGACATACAAGGTTTTTTTTTTCTTTCTACGCAATCGAAATAAAATTTAAATACTAACCTACTTAAGGCCACAATCCTGACTGTGTTACCCATAAATTCTCTTCCCTTTCTTTGCTGCATCCATTGCTGAATTGTTCTAAGTTTCTTTATAACTTTTTAGAAGATATTTAGTGCTAATACTTTTCCTATGATATAAATAATACAAAAGTACTTCAGAGTTATACCTGGATGAAAAGAAAAGAACATAGCATTCCTTTTCTATCTACTCATCATGCTATTATCAGGAAGGATTTCTGCACACTGACCACAATCACCAAATGGTAGATTTTCTCCTGCACAGTTACTACCTACCAATTTAAAAATCAGAAGTCTTGTAGTACTGAAAACTTGTAACCTTATACAATGTGTTTCTCAAACTGTTTCTCCACCAAATAAGTGTATTTATACATCTTGTATTTCTGTTACTAAATTCATCAGTATTCATCAAATTCATATCAATTTTAGCAACTTGTCCTAAAACAAGAATTCCAACATATGACAGGATTCCTGTCTATCATAGCCAAATTTAATTCACAAAATTGTGAAAAGTGCAAAACTAAGCAGTAAGAGCAGTTCTGTGGCACTTACAATCACACAGAGTACTGTACTGCATGAAAAACTTTTGATGTTTGGCTGGATTCATGTGAGATCATTACAAATACTGTATTGAAGTTAAAAGTAGTCTGACACTACTTGTTCAATTGGAAGCTGTTAATTCTATTTGTTTATAATTAATCCTCAAAACTTTGTATGGTTCACAGAAACACCCCAGAACTCCTCAAAGAAACACACTACCAGAAAAAGCAGTATATCTTAAAAGTGTTTTCAGAATCCTATGGAAGTTCATGAAATTCACTGTTATTGTTAGGTGAAAAAATTAGTATTCCCTTTTAAGAAATAGAGCAAAATGACCATACATTACACTATGCCCCATGATAGTTGCACGCAACATAAAGACAGTATGACTTTCATCGCAAAGGCACCACCAGCCACAGCCACAACATATTAAAAACACTAATACCATAATAAAGCTGTATTTTATGAAGTGAAAATAAGACCTAGTAAACTTCAAGGGCTGACTTTTATTATAGGGATAAAAACTCTTACCTTGAAAAGACTGCTTGGCTCTGTCCACTAGTTCTTCAATAGGATAGCTTGCTAGATCTCCTCTGGCATGCTTAGTTTTGCAGTAAGTACATGCATTGAGACACCTGTTTAGGAAATTAAAACATTCAGTTTCTTGCCAAGAAAGACTTAACATGCATAACTGTATTGATAAAGAACATCTGGGAGAATTAGCTTATATATCAAAAAAGTAGTATTCTGTTTTAAAATAAGCTAAATTGATTTGAAGAGTGTTTTGCTCTCCTACTTCCATAAAATACCTTCTACATCTATAAAGAGGATGAAAAAAATGATCCAGTTCAAAGGATTCATTTATTTCATGTAACCCTGTATGAAAACAATACTTTTTTAGACCTTCAAGATGTGTTACTTCATCATAAGCATAATAAAAAGCTATAACTTCAGTAACACTGACATTTAAGATAAAATTCTAATTTCATTCCTAAAATTCTAATTTCATTCCTGGGCAATAGATCTAAATAGCACAGAAAGTAGAATGAAAATCTTCCAAAGTATACTCAAGTCTACATAAAAACATCTGGTCCACAGCCTGATGTCAGAAAGCACAAACAAAACAATGGATACAATTACCTCAAGTTGATAAGTTCCACCATCAGAAATTAAGCTGCAATATCATTTAGTGACATATTCTAACATTATATCAATAAATGCAGGAAGTGTCTTGTAAATATTCAATTGAGAAAGCATCTTCACCAATTTTGTTGACATATTAAAGAAAAAAATTACTTCTTCATACTGGAAACTAAAGCTGGAACAAAATCGTGAGAGTGCTACCATAGGAAGGCACACCAATTTGATTACACAGGCTGCACTGTCCAAGGTGCAATACAATCATTTTTCTCCATAGGGTATCAATATGGTCCTGGCCAAACTGACCCAGTTGTACTAAAAAAAAAAGAAAAAAAAAAAGGCAAGAGCTCCTTATTTATTAGCATTGGGTCTTCCGTTTTTTAAATTTCTTTACAAACTGTTTGTGTGTGTATATGCTTCATTTTTTCTTCTCAATAAAAAAACCTCAGTTACTTATTTTGCATACAAAGGTCAGAATATGAATAGCATTATCCCACTAATCTAATATGAATAAATGATCCAAGTCTAAACTAGTATCAAAGCATGGTAAAAAGGGTTATTTATTCAATTTGCATAATTTTTTTCCTTTTGTAGTCCATTTGTACAGTAGTTAAAGAAAATAGCATATTACTTCTTCCTTTATTATAACTTATGCTTAAATCTTCTATATAGTACTCAACATACGTATTTTGCTCTATATTTGGGTACTGGTATTTGAAAAGCTCTACAGAAAGAGTACTAAATATTAAGAGAACTGCGTTCTAAGCATCAGTACTAAGTAGTGAAGCTATTAATCTCTGAACGTTGAGGATAAGTTTCATATCTTCGGTCAATGGTCCTTCTCTACATGACCCAACAGCTTTTGATTCATATCTAACTGCCTCTTCTATCTACAACATGGTATCTAGAAACAGATGAAAAAAGCATACAGTCATATTTATAGGAAAGAATGTAAACTAGTTTCTCATGCATCTTCAGAGTTGCCCTATGGGCAAATACTCTTTAACGTAAGTCCTGGGCTAATTTAAATATACAGTAATATCTTTCTTTTTTTCTGATGCTGCAATAATCTTGATCACACAGAGAGAATGGAAATGTGTAGCAAGTGGAAAGAAAGAAGGGGAAGTTATTCTCCAAATGCTCACTGTATTAAGTAGAGTTGCATCTAAGAGATTTATTACTGTAATCTACGTATGACTTCAGGGAGTTTGCTGATCTATTTGGGGGGGGGGGGGAGATGAAAGCTAGGATTTCAAAGTAGACTTGATAGACTTCAATGTAATGTAGAAAAGGATCAATTTTAGAAAGCAAACAACAAAAAAACTTTTAAAATCTACTTGTATCATAATTTTAATTCCCATTTGGAACATAATTAATCTTCTGGACTGCAGTTAACCAAAGAAGCAGATTTTAAATACTTGTAAGACTGCTGAACTAATAACTTTTCACGGATTTTAGAATTACCTTTTCTTAAAACTATAAATTTAAACAAAACAGCAATTATAACAAAGTATTTGTAGATATTCTCCCCCACAAATCTCAAAGCCAATCTCTGGTCCGAGTTTCCAGCATAACAAATTATTCATACATCCACGTTGCCACATCCTCAGACCACAGTCTATCAGCTGCAAAAGGGTTGTAAGGAACCCTGAGAATCTGAACACTGTGTCTCTCAAAGTATCATTCATCAGTAAGTGGATCTCCTAAAACCAGACCACTAGGTAAAACTCTCCTTAAAAATGTCTTTATCACAACTAAAAATTAAATATACATAAGTAAAAAGCCAATGGGCTAGTAGTTGCAAAAAGTATTTTGCTTTGTGTTGAAACTGAAACTTTCTTCAAGCATTTATACCTGGCCTGTAAAAATTACTTTCTATTAATACAGGTCAAAACATTATTGCATAGATGTATCAGACATTTATGGAAAAAAAATATTAATGGTCTTTGTGTTTGTAATCATCAACATGTTTTAAATGAAGTTTTTTGTTTTTCTGGAATCATTACATCCTGCTTTCCCAACATCCTAAACTTAATAAGGTAGCCTGAATTATTTACCTCTTGCTTTGAATTATTAACCTTTATTCTGCTATGTGCCCAATACAGAACATAAGCAAAATATTATCCACAGATAAATTACTACCATGTGGCTCATTCAAAAAACCTTTTGCACTTGACCAAACTGTCATTATCGACATTTTGGCCAAGTGCCTGAAATTCTGCTGTACAAGAAACAGTAGTCTTCACATTGTTGAACTCATATGTGGCTTAAGCAGTGCATTACTTTAAGCAGACTCTTTCTAAAAAAGCAAACCATTTTCAGAATAATAATATTTCTCACAAAGCACACGCTTAACATGAAAGGCCACCCATCCCAGATGGAACTAATTATAAGTAAGAATACTCATGACAGAGCAGAGAAACAAGGACTTTCCTTCAGTGGGACTAATCAGTGGATTTGAGCAGCAGATGAGAATAATAGCACAGATGAGGAGCAAAATCTTGGTTCCTCTTAAATTAATAGGACTTGTGCCACTATGTTTAGTGAAGACAGGATTCCACTCTCGGATATGAGTACAAAACATATTTCATTCAAGAATCATAAAACAGCTCAATTACAGACTGTGAAGTGCAATTAGCGTGCTGTTCACTCACATTTAATGTGACTGACCAAGAACAGACATCTGTGAGCAAGATGTGAAAGCTGCAGAGCTGCCACAGTGTCATATGACAGAAGATCCCTGCTGCACTGCGGGTGGTTAATGTGGGACAAGGGGGACAGTACTGCCCTCTTAATTTCCTGAATAATCCAGTAAATTCTGGCTTGGTATCAAAACTAACGAGTTTTAAAAAAAAAAAAAAAAGACAAAAGAAAAAAAAGTCATTAAATGATCTTCTCCCAGATTAGAATTTTGTGGAACTAAAATATCAATATTGAACCACAAGTGAGTCAAAATATTTATGAATATCTGCAATTACAAGATCTGACTAATTATACAGACATCAGGTTTTATGAAGCTTGTCCCATCAAAAAAAAATTCTGCCAGTAATACAGTACCCCTAATAGTACACTGGACCATCTTCTCAGTACAAATACAGAAAGACTGCTCTTAACATTCACTCACTCCTTTCTCTCTGCACCTACTATAGACTTTCTTAGGCAGCCTCAGTAATTCCAGCCCTAGAGTATTTTGTGTTTGCATAAAGCATTCTTCCTGAGGAAATGACCAGCTTGTTTCAAAATACAGTCCACAGAAGAGATTTAGGCTTTTACAAAATACTTCTGTCAAATGTAATTTTGATAAAAATGCTCTGTAAGTGGAAAAATTCCTTTGTGGCTTGGCTAAGTGAAAAAACAAATGTATACTTTGAACAGGTGAAAGGGAGATGGATACTACGCAAAACTTACTGAACAAGAGTTGGTAGAATTCTACAGAGATTTTTCTTCTTAGGATACCAGTTTTGTAATCATTATACTCTTTATACTGAGTTAAATATGATGAATATTTATTAGTATTTTACCTCAACAAATACTACTTTGCACTTCCAAATTTTTTAAATCTCATCAAGCCTAACTGCAATGGATCAAGGCAAAAAATAGTGTATGGAAGAAAAAACAGTATGCCTACTCTGCCTGACTTGTTTTCAGGAAACCATTGAAGTTTGTACATTTTACAATACAGCTTTTTAATCCACTATGACATGGAAGATATTTTCCTTTAAAAGCCTAGGGCATGGGAGTATGTTTTCACTTTAAAAAGGATTTGGAATTCAAAGTATTTTTGAAACAGTGGCAAGCTATTTCTCACCAACGCCGATCAGTCCAAGCAGCAAACCACATTTACAGAAATCCTGTTTGTTTACAGAAATCCTGGTTTGTTCAGTGAGCCTGCGCATGCACCATAATGGCTATGCCACAAAGATGCACTCAGTGTTACAAGACAAGTTTTCATACGATAAAAACAGGACTTCTCTGAAATTATCTGTGTAGCCAACTATTTTAGTAACTGTTCTGAAAGGACAATTTCTACTTAAAAAGAAAATGCCTCACTACAAAGTTTTAGAAGAAAACAGGATGATCCTTCAAAACACAATCTACAATGTATGGGACTGCTCATATTTTTCTTGTGGTATGATGCAAGTATCAGATGCTATTTTTCTAATTCTGCAAGCCATTCCATGCATGGCAAAAAGGGATCAATGTGCATTACAATGTTGTTCTTCCAAAGACCTTTGAAGTCAGTATTTTATTTGGTAATGTCTCACCAGTTACTCTTCAAAAGGAATCTGGAGATAAGGCAACTCACTTAATTTGATAAGCTGTAGTGTGATTTAATTCTGTACTTTCAATATTTGCAGTTTATGAATCTGAATTACTGCAGTCAAGTGCAGGCAATTCAAAGGCCACAGCTATGTAGTTATACCATCAAACATTCACTTTGTCCAATTAAAGGACAATGACTTAGCATTTGCAAAATCATGTACTCCAATATCACTTAGAGTTTGTCTAAAGAGCTTCTTGATCAATTATTCTGCCCCCAATGTTCTGCAATTATTTGAATTAATTCACTCAGCATTCCAGATTGACATTAAAAGAGAGCTGTGAATTCACAGTTGCCTTAGTATTTAAAGCATCATACAGTATAATTTCACTACAGAATAGCTCTTCTGCAGGCAGATAACAGCATTATACACGTGGAATGTGCTGCAAAACCTAACTGGAATAGTAATGAGCAATTCCTTAAGTTCTAAAAATTCAACTTTCAAAGTTTTCTAGAAGATTACCAAGTATTAAAAGAACAACTGTGACTTCTAAGTAGCAAGGGGAAATGAAGCATCTCAACTGACCTCCATGAAGGGAAAGAGAAGGCTGAAGTGGGAGATCGGGAGAGTCAAGTGTCTTTCTGTATGCCATCCACCTTATTTATCGTGCATCTTCACAATGTTAGCAGCTCCTGAATCACTCATGTAGAAAGCACGGTTGAAATGCAGACCACTGCCTGTGATAAGAGCTATTGTTTTTACTTCCTGAATGGCTTTGGGGACAGACCCTTTTAGAGTGGTGAAGTCTCATAGGAAACATTAGGCTGCAGTTAATTCTGTAGCATAGAGCAGGTACCACACGGATTCTTGGGATAAAAGGTATTGTTTTTGTACTAGTCAAAACATCCTGGAGGGGAAAAAGTTATATTTCAGCAACACTGAACCTACCGGGCTTAATTTAGAATTTATCTGAGATTTCCATCAGACCAAATTGAAAAAAAAGTACTCATACAATGTTTGTGGGAAAATGGTTCAGAATTGTCTGGGCAAAATAATGGCAGAAATAAGTCCTTAATAAAAACAAACTCAACGTTTATAATCTAGAAAAGGTCTCTCTCAATGATGGGTTCTACACAAACCTTCCTGCCTCGAAATGTCCTACAAGCTGCAGAAATTCTAAAAGCTCTGCTGTGGGCAAGGATCTAAGCATTATCTACAATTAATACTGTGCTGCTGCTCTTAGATGCAGTCTCTGTGCCTTGTGATAAACAGGTCAGGCTTGGTGGAAAAAAAAATGTGATAGGTGAAGCAGTAAAAAGAGATACATGTCTCAAGTACATACTCTTCGCTATGTTTCACTGACAACTTAAAATGAAAAAATACAACACGTATCAACATAACTGCCCGATCTGAAATCTGTCTGAGATTTTCTAAGCAGTTTAATGGATTGATTTACACAATTTTAAGAATCCAATGACCGATTTATTTTAAAAACAGAAGATTGAACTAGGGATCTTATGTTTGCATTTAAGAGACTCCTAGGGGAATGTCAGAAACAAATGAATCCCTGTTACAGTTATATAGCTATGTCAGTCTGATTATCTTCATGGACTTATCTGCCTTACAGCCCCATCACCTTTTAAGGACATCTCAAAGAAAACAGTAGTTAAGGTACTGACTGTTGAATAATTAGCCAGGCTAATTCGAAGGACTAGGGAACCAGCTTTAGCAGGGGGCTTGGACTAGACGACCTCCAGAGGTCCCTTCCAACCCCTACAATTTTGAGATTCTGTGAACCTAGCATTTATAAATTATTTTCTTTTCACCATTTTATAGTGTTACTGTTTGAAATATGTTAAAAAGTATTTTACTGTGAAAGTACAACTAAAAGCATATGGATAGTGCAGCAAAACAGGAAACAGTAGCTTTTATTTACTAAACAACTAATCATCCTCAACTTCTCCATCTGCTTTGCTTCTCTAAAATTCTCCCTTTCTAAGGATTCCTCAGCCTCTTAATTTAAAAAGCAAACAACCCACCACCCTCTTCTTCCATTTTCTTTCTAACTTTCTCCTGTTGTCTAGCATTCAGTAATCACGATGCCTGCAACTCTCCTGTGCTGTCCTCATGTCCCAGTGACTGGAACAGTCTGACTTTCTTCCAAGCTAGCTGGCTTGTGTTTGTCTGCTTTGATTTCCTCTTTAACCACACAAGTCTGTGGTCAGTCTGAAACTTTTCCAGTACAGAGCTGCCAGCTCTGACAGAAACCTTAACTTGCTAGCCTGCTTTCGTTTTATTGTTTAAGAGCACAAAGACATCTAGTTTTTATCTCTTTAGACTTACATTAAGGAGAAATCTTTTGATTCCTTTTCTTTTTGTAACCTCCATTGCAACTCAGATAGTAACGGTCAGTCACTTAAAAGAAAATCGGAAATATCATGAACAAAGCCCTTGGTGCACGAATCAGAGCATTCAAAACAGGCCACAGAGCCCCTTGTGGACTCAGGATCTGAACAGCCTTCAAGACATTACAGGCTGGAGAATACACAAGAAGCAACTCCAGTCATCAAAAGCAAAATTTGACTTAAAAAAAAAAAAAGAGTGGACAGACAAAATACAAATTAGCTCAGCAATTCAGTTGTCTACAGGCCTTACTCAACATTCAAATAAATGGAAGTTTTCTTCCCCATATTCACAGCAACAACTGGCTACAAGAACATTATCTGTGCAAAGAACTGACTTGAAACCACTTTTCAACCTTAGAAGTGCTCTTAGAAAGACCCAATCTTTAGGAGTACAGGAGTTTTGCACTGGCTGCCTTTGAAATGGAAGTTCATGGGCTGTTTAACAAAGCCAATGTAGCAACAAACCTTACTGCTTTGCTCAGTGAGCTCTGCAGCGCTGCAGCAGAGCTCTCACAAATAGAGTGCTGATGATGTCACATCCATTTGCCTTTATTAGAGAGGGTCAAAATGACATTCTCCTTGCATGGCAGAACTGGTTACTGTGACCTAGCCTAATACAAGGAAGTGGCCCACTGTGCCAAGGGTAGGGCAGATGATACTTTGATTTCAGGCAGGTCTTCACCAGTCTTGCGTTAAGCCCTTTAAGCCAAATTGCTGTGATAACAGACTGAAGAGGTGAGTGGAAAAACTGGCCAAGCTGATGGGCTCCAAGGGTTGTGGTCAGCAGTACAAAGTCAAACACTCCAAGAAATGGGCTAACAGGAACCTCGTGAAGTTCAACAACCACAAATAAAAAGCCATATAGCTGGGACAGAATAACCTATGCAAAAATGCAAGCGGGGAAGGCTGACTGCTAGAAAACAGGTATGTGAATAAGGAATTCAAGGTCCAAGTGGGCAATAAACTCAGTGTGAAACAGCCATATGCCCTTATAGTGAAGAACGGCATACACATTGCTCTGAGTGACAGGACTGTAATCGTGAGAATTAAATGAAGAGGTTAAAGTGGTTAGTGCCTTCTGCTTGGCACTCGTGAGGCTGCATCTGTAACGCCGTGTCCTGGAGTAAGGCAGACTGACAGAGGGGAGCAAGCAGACAGAAGGACAGCCAAGATGATGTGGGAGATTTGCATGCATGACACATGAGCACAGGCTGTGAAAACTGGGTTTGTTCAGTGTTCAGAAGATATGTCCTACTGTAATCTACAAAGAGCTAATGGGAGGGTATAGAAAAGAGAGAGCCAGACTGGTTTTGGAATTCAGGATCAGAGGTTGAGAAGCAATGGGACAAGGCTATACACAGGAAACTGCAATTAGACTGAAGGTAAAGTACTTTCCTATGATCATGGTCAAATACTGAGACAGGCTGCACTACACTTGATCTCATCACTGAGATGCTGGATCCCGACACTGGCACTAAACCCTTCTAATGCCCAGAGACTGGCCCTGCTCCAACACTGTGTCAGCATGGGTAAGTGCATGCAGTGCGTGTATGTGTGGGAGATGCACAGGGGAAGCACAACATGCTTCCAACACCACAGAAAGCCATGCTTCAGCGAGAGGAGTAAGAAAAGCCACAAAATGAGAAACTAATGCAGAGAGGTCTGGCCTGCACAAGGAAAAGCAGAGAAAAGCATTAAATGAAAGACACCACGAATAGTACCTACAGTTAATAATTTTGGTTCTGTTTGGTATCACATACAGTTAGAATGTATCTATAGAATGTATATGATATTCATGTACTTCAAGTACACCATGGCACTTTTAGGTCTAACATTAATAGAGAAACGGGTATGGACATCATCTGACACGTCTGTTGAAGCAGAGAGCAACCAGTCCTGAGCAAAGTATTCCCAAGCAGGTTGTTGAAGCTGTGGTCAGCTAAGAGTCCACAGGAAAAATATATGAGAAATCCTTGAATGTAGAAATGACAACAGACGTATACATTCTGCAGAAATTAATTTTCAGCTTTCATTGTATTCCTTCACAGGAAGTAGGAATACAAGAAAGGGGTACTGCTTCCATACACTGCATATTGAGGAAGTGTGCACACAGGCATTCTTACAAGTCCATGCAGTTATTGACTGTTGTATAAATCATGCTGTTTCATACCATCCTTCATCTGTGTGCTACATTAATCAAAATGCCTCTAAATTTAATAGACACAGAACGAGTAACTGTGCAAAGCCCATAACCAAGTGCCTCCAGAGAGGTATATTTGTACTACTCCATATTCCTCTGAAATGTTCTACGCAAACCTAACTGTAAACAAGTCTTACAAAAAAAGGCAAAATCTGTCAGTTTTGTTCTATCTGGCCCCACTTAATTTTATGAATGCTCTTAACTCAAATTGACTTAAGAATCCTAGACTCTGTTCTGCAAACACACCTGCATCACAAGTGTAAAAGAAATTGATAGGGGGAAAAAACCCTGAACATATTGCATAAACAGCGAAGTCTCAATGAGAGCACGTGCCAGTATGCTGAGCATCTCGTTGTGTCCTTATACAGACTACAGATTCTGACTTGTGTTAGTAGACACAGTGGAGATAGACATATCTTTGCTTCTCAGAAGAGAACTGTTCCCTTTGGAGTACAAAGCAATGTCAGCTGATCTACACTAACACACACACACACAAAAAAAACCACTGTGTTTACTGACTGCTTAGGGTACTTCACAATTTCCCTCCAAAAAGAGGTCTAGGAAGTCTGAAGTATAGCTAAAGAAACAAACCCAATTTACACTGAAAATCTCTACATGGTTATTTTAATAGTTGTCAGCCAGAACAAGTCTTATTCTTTCAAAAGTTGTATTTCTCCCCACATACAAGAATAGAGCAAATACACAGATCTACTTTGGTTGTTAAGTTTCAGTACTGTTTTCATATAATGCACCAGAGAGCTGTGGCCTACTCACCACTTTTCAACAAAAATATCCTTATTTTTGTACAATATGAAATTCAATTGGTAGGTTGAGGGCATTTTTCCAGTCTCATTTTTGGAACACTTTTTTTTAAACAATGCATGTTCAAACAAACGTTCACAGCTACAAGTCCTAACAAATCCCAGTTAAGATACACTTATTTAAACCTGCATTGATTGTATACTCACATGCTTCTTACCCAGCCATCCTGCTGCCCTCCCCTCTGCCCTCAAAAAGATAGTATTTTTGATACTAAATACAGTTGACATACAAAAAACTGTGTCTAAACTAACTGTACTTAGAGAACGGGGGGGAAAGAAGATGAACTCTAACACAGAGCTGTCATGTTCAAAAGAGGAAACACTGTGAAAGAAGAACGGGGAAATCATAATAATGCACGATCCTTCAGACAGCTCTTTTTGGCACCAAAAGATATGGAATCTAAAAAATATTACAGCAGCTACCATCACTTCACACATCTAGCTATTTTTCAAAATCATTTTACAGTATCTCACAAGCACTCTATTCTTTTATTTAACTGCTGGATTTTATAGCTTCATTCCCATAATTTGACTACAAACTACATATCCTCGTTATATTTCTACTCAAAGAAACAACAGCTGTAAAGTACATAGGGTAGAATGAGCTGACAATATAAATGGAGGGCTTAGGTTAAATTTAATGATTAAAATTCCCATTGTAGTTCTTAAGATAACTTCTGCAGCTGTCTGAACTGCAGAAGAATAGCTGGTTATAAAGTGTTTGGAAAATGCAATTTGCACTAGTTAGGCTTTCAGTAGGGATGCAAGGGATATGCAACTGGCACATGAGGGGAATATCTACAGAAAGGGGAATCTATATAGTAGAGAACTAAACAGCGCTGCACTGAACAGTACAAGCACTGTGTAACTTTGCTACTTCTACATATAGATATTTCTAACTAACTTGGAGTACATGGCCTGTTTCCACAAAAAATTGCTAGATGATGATTTAGACACGTCCAAGAAACACTTCTGAAGGTCAGCTACAGAAACAATAAGGCTCCCTTACAAACTTAGCATATCCCTACAAACTGCAATACAAACTACTAAGTGTAAGATTAGTTTATGCCTTCTGTAGAAGCAAAATGGCTATGCCTACCGGAGAGATACACTGACCTCTTAGTCTGAATTCAAAGGTTATTAAAACGCTTATAGTGTATCACTACATTATTTTTAATCACAGAACTAAAAGTTAAATTACTCAGTGTGCTGAACTATACAGTTGAACTTTCCAAAAGATGCTACTACTTAGTTTTACCTGTAACAGCATTTCCCTTCTATCACTTATAAATTTCTTTTTGACTATTCCTCATTTAAGTGGTAAAACTAAACACAAAAGTTACTGGGTTTTACTAAAGAATTATTTCTACAAGAAAAAGTTTTAGCGTGTGTTTTGGTAGATCTGTTGAGCCACTATACTGTGTATTTTATTTTTCTAAATGGCAGGAACAGTCTATAGCTTTGAAAAGAAAAAGCACATCATGAAAATCTAATTTGCAGAAAAACTCTATACCAACAGTAGAGAGAGTTCTTCCTCAAACTCTTAAGCAAATGATGTAAAACAAACTGCTGGAACACAGCACTGTGGATGACTAAAGAAATCCTTCAGTAAACATTTCCCCAGCTGCAGCGTTTAGTGTGGTACCAACTTAAACAGCACAGACTCAACCTACCTTCTGAAAAAAAAAATGACTATTTCAGAAGCTAAGCAACATTACATGACATACATGACTAACAGCATACTCACTCAAGACAAAAAACACCAGACATTTCTCTCTTAAAAACAGAAATGATAGCAGAGCTGGCACCAGTCTGCAATGCAAGAAAGACCATGTGATACTTAAACACTTGTGTATTAGTTTAAAAGTAAGTTAGATAAGCATGTGATGAGTGACAATTTTGTACATGACCTTTGCTTAACAAGCTCTTTTTCAGGAAATCCACACAAATATCAACAAAATTCCTTTAAATAATACTCCACATATTAATGTCTTGAAAATAAACTCTAAAAACAAAATTCTGCAGGGTTACTTCAGGAAAAATAGAAAACATACATTTTGCAGCATGAATTCAGAAAGAAGAAATGCAAAAAAAAAAAAAGCATTAAGTTCTTCTTGTAAATCAGGCTGATGAAATTCAGCATGGTAAGTTACAGACACAGAAGCGTAGGGTGGATGTTTCCAGTGGGAATAATTCGCTCTGCCTAGCAGGCAAAGAATTTGGAAATAGAGTTCCTCTTTCCAGAGACTGAATAGGCATACAAGATTGCACAGGAAATGCTTTTAAGTTGGGAAATGGGGAGGCATTCTGTGTGGAATGGGGAATCCATAGCTTAGCGTATTTCTTTTAGAAGTGTCAAACCACAACAACTACCTCTGAGTGAAGGTCTCTATCAGTATTAAACACCTGGGCTTTTCCATTACTATGAGCTCCTATTTAAATATCACAGAACCACAGAATGGCTGAGGTTGGAAAGTACCTCTGGAGCTCATCTGGTCCAGGCCCCCTGCTCAGAGCAGGGACATCTGACAAAGTCAGTGAGGATACCTCAAGAACCTGCCTTCACGTACCTTGGCATTTTGTAATTTCGGCAAAATCCTTCTTGGAGCCTGCCTACCCATTTTCTCCAGGGAAAACCTTTCTGATTAAAATTATCTCTAAATTAAGTCTAAGAACTAGCCAAAGCACTAGATACTTCTGGAACCAAATCACCCAGTTCTGCTTCCTGTTTCCACACATTCTTTAGGGCTTTTCCCTGTCAGTTCTCCAAAAATTCCACCTTGACTTACGAGGGTACAGAAAATACTTCAGTCAGACTCTTTTACACATTTTCATTTCTTTTGCTCGCGTTTAACAGTGATAATAACACTAGCAAAAGAGATTATTAGTATTAGGCAACTCAAAGTTATCAGATTCTGCTGATCAACATTAAAGACACAGACACTGAGATTTAAACTTTTAAGTTGTACAATACTTTAAAATAGGCTATTAAAACACAGAATAGGCATTTCTTAAACTAACATTCAAAAATACAGTATTTTTTCAAAACAATTTATTCTTGAGTGTTTGCCTTGTTTTCCTAGTTTTGATTTCTCTATGTGAAAAGAGAAGACTAAAGAGAACACAATGTTAATAATTATAACATTTGAGGCTATTTTTCAATATTTATAGCAGTCTGAGAAAAGAAGAAAATGTTTCTCAGGATTCTGGTCAGATTTCTCTTAGGAAATGTGTACACAGGCATTAAGAGAAAGGACGTAAATGAACTCTTTTCTCAACAAGGAGGAATTTATTTCCAACCTCAGAAAGAACACTGATGTCAGAACTAAGGCTATATGAAACTGCAAATAACTACAAAACCATATTTTCTCATTCAAGCAGACCCTAGGCTCATTGTGTGATCCAAAAATACTTCTGTTTGTAAGCACCTGCCAAAAGACAGGCAGGAAGTCCCTTTACTGCGCTAACCTGGAATCAGATTCCTGTATGTTAAAGCTGGCTCACTTTCTAGATCATTGTTCAAGATAATCAGGAAAGCAGTATCAAAAAGAATCATCTGAAACAGCAGGAAACTATACATCATATCTACACAAAAGGAGATCAAGCTTATTTCCCTGCACACATCCTTTCCCCTCATGGTTTAACTTAAGAATTGGACATTGAATTAATTTCTGTTGATCTTCCCTTTGGGTTAAAAAAAAAAAAAAAAACACAACTGTGCAGTGTGGGAAGCCACCTAGTGACAAAGGAACACAAATATGCCTGAAGCTGCCCAAAGTTTCAGAACCATGATGCAGTTAGAGCATGTGATTACTGCTGTTTTTCTCAGAGACTTGCAAGATGTGCAGTGCACTGTAGTTTAGAGAATTCCTTAGTGACTTCGGGCAAATTTATGACTCTTTCTGAATCTTCTAAGTGAGCTGTGAAATAGCAAATTTACTGAAGATGAGATGTGCAAGAGCAAAACAAAATATACCAAAATGGGTAAGGAAAAGGTTAGGTGCCCATTTTAAGCTCATAAAGGTACCGTATGCAGAAAGAGTTGAGATTTGAGACTGGGAGGAAATAACAAAAGAGATGAATTTTCAAAAACAGAAACAATCAAAACTATTTTCTGACTCAATTCAGAAATGATTCAGCAGACTCAAAAGAGGAAGTTGTCATGAAGCAGAAAAATAGTTCTAAAATTTGCGCGTCGGTAAACAAGATTTCTCATTTCTCAAAAACTGAGAGCTCAAGGAGTAGCATGAGCACAAAACACTGCACAGCAAGAATTCAAGGCCAGAAATGCACGTGCATACAATGTGTTGTAATGTTTTCTGCCAGTGTCAAAGAATTTCACTTTACCAACCGGTACCTTATCATTTCACTGCTTAAGCATCTTTAATAGAGTAATGCCAAAGAAACAGCAATTTACTGGAATAATTCTTAGGTGTCATATGTCAACAGTCTTAATGAAGGATTGGCTGAACATTTCTTGGAATAGGAGACAATGCATGCTGTTCGTTAAAAGAAAAAAAAAGAAAGCCTTGTCCTAGATCAATTCAAACAGTATTTAATACCAGCTTTGAAAAACACGGAGAAAGGATTACTAGTCTTGAAGCGTCATACCACAAATGATGGCACAACTGCAGGTAATTGATATGCTAGTGAAGAAATACTTTGAAGACCTTTTAATTATTTTTTTATTCCTTCTAAAAAAGCAACAAATTAAAACGGTTCATGGCAGAGGAACGTGCGCTAGCACCATATTATGTTATTTCAGGTAAATAGTGAAAAGTTTATACTCTTATTGCGTATTAAAGACAGGTGTATAATAAAATCACTGTGTATATTTTTCTTTTTGGGAGGGACCATCTATAGAACATCTAAAACATATTTGCTGTTCAAAGCAGTCTTGAATAATAGAGATCAATACAAATGGCAAAAGTAATTTCTGTTACTGTTGCACATGGTAAAGATGTCAATATCTTCCACCTTCCCAGCAGCAGAAGAGGATTTATTATGTCTGAAACTGCAGGTAGTTCAACAAAGCTGAACAGGCCTGCTACTACGGAGGAATGCAGAGGACTGTAGCTACCTCCACCTATACAACAAAAGGGGTAACTCCTCAGCTATTCATTTGAACGTAAGAACAATGTCCATTACAATGTTCATTAATAGATACTAGAAGTTGGATTTTATTTTCATTCTGAAGGAAATACCCATGCCTGATCTACAGAACCAGCTGTGCCTACCTTTGATGTCTGGGGGAAGACAGAAGTCAAGCTAAAAGCCAGAAGGGAGGAAACAATTATTTCCTGGCCCTAATCCAACTGATTTATTTTCTTTTTCTTAAATTACTCTCTTACATAATCAGCTTGAGAAAACTAACAAGAAAAAAGCTATTTTTCCCTTGCTCTCAATCAGAAGGCATAGATGAGAAGGCATGTCCTCAGCTACGGGAACACAGAACAAGACAGATGCACCGAGAGCAGAAATTTAACTCACTTTGAGATGCTGAAATGATACAAGCATGACAGTTGGTAAGATGAGAATGTAATCCACACTGATATTTCACCTTTTTCTGATAGACAATACATTTTTTTAATGTTCTCAGTGAAATCGATACCAGGTAGCATCTACAGATGTTGTAGCACATTTGCATTTTATATCCCATTCTTTAAATGGGAAATATTATAATTCCATGATATTGGTAAGAAGTGAAAAAGAAAAATCTTTCACAGGTTATAATCAATACTCTATTTAAGTATCCCATTAGGAAATAATGAGCACAGATGCCAGTTACAGTAAGTTGCAGTGGAAAGAGACCTTAGGCAAAAAAATTAGACTGTTAAAATTTTCTGTTGTAAACATCTCTTTCCTTTTCCCTCTGTTGCAGCAGTGTGGTTTCTGCAAGGTTTGGAATACTTGACTTCAGATGTTATAACTAAACTTAAAATTCCTTCCCATATTGACAGATGGCACAATTGTGTGCATCTTTTTCATTATGAAAATTATTTTGTGAACTGTTCCAGAGTAAAACAGATTGATTCACAGTGCATGCATGGTTGAAATACATGCTTAGTATATACTACACCTGGAATCTTACTGCAAGTACATGCAAATATTGATTAAAACAGAAACAAAAAAAAAGCTCCAGTTGAGAAAGTTTCCTTTCACAAGTATATATATTATCTTTCAAGATCCCTACCTCCTATGTTTTCTGAGGGTAATCAACTTGATAGACTCTGTCACGTCATTGATGTTTAGCTAAATAGTTATGAAAAACATCCTTTTAAATACTAAGATAGAGCCAAAGTAATTGTATCACTACTTTCTGGGGAGTTTGCTCAGAGTGTTTACACTGAATTAAAGTAAAAAAAACAATGTAGTATGCGGTATGATAATGTATCACTTACATAAGTATCTTGAAAAGTTAAACATTAAAATATAGAAAATCTGTATGTTATTCATGAATAAACTAAATCAATTAAATTGAAAACAAATCATCTTGTAAGTATTCAGTCAGTCATTTTACAAAATATGAAGTGATCTGTAATACAGACTCACTGTTGATTCAAGATGGGAACAACAACATTTTAGGAGAAGATGGAAATGTTGAAAACATTGTGGGATAGTTGGGATAGACAAAAAAATATTTAAGCAGTTGCCAAAAAATGAGTCTATCACTGTCAAACAGCAGACAATTCAATTTTTCACATACCAGAAAGATTTTGTCTTCCATGTCTCTTTGTATTTTTAACTACAGATGAAATTGTATTGAGAAAGAGAATTGAGTTCCTATTGGTAAACACAGAAAGCTAAAGAAATATGGGTTGTTCTACTGAACTGAATTACAGATTATTACTGAAATATCCCACTAACCTCAGCGCAGGAGGGCAAAGGTTTCACAAGCTCTTAGACTTAAGCTACGATATCCTTTCCTGAGTAAAGACAGCGTCTTCATAAACTCATCTATAACGGAGTCAAACTGCATAGTGTATTCACACTAAGAAGTGGACACATTGGCATAGATAATATTTGCTGAATGCCACAAATCTAGCTCAGCCAGTTCAATTAGCCAAAAATCTGAAAGGACAACACAGGCCACTGCAAGAAATCAAGAATCCAACAGCCATAGGTAGGGACTCTTTTTAAGGCCATTAGCAGATAATAATTTGGTACCCTAATTAGAATCTTGTGCATACTAGTTGATCCATAAACTACTTTGTCAAATTCCAGTTTTAAGTAAGAGATGAATACCTGTCAGCCAAGCTCGACTATGGCAAATATTTAGTTAATCTGTACAGAGTGACCAGCTTTTTTAATAATCCATGTAGATCTGGTTTGCAGTCAAGTACTCTGTCTTACAGGGGGGCTGCACAGTGCCCGATACTAGTGAGGATCTGCAGTCACTCTGTGGTACACTGGTCTCATACAAAAGCGGTATTTAAGGGAGAGGGGAACATGTGATTTCTGGAAAAGAGACACTGGGCACTGCTGCAGTAAAATATTGTGGGATCAGCACTCCACGCCACTGTGGGGGAGCTGCTCATTATCCCAGGGATACAATCAGACAAGAACAGCCCTTAAGGAATCAGCATGAAGAAAAATAATCTCAGCAATACCAGACACTCCAGGCTGCCAAAAAATGAAAGAAAGAGTCCAAAATTTGGAGAAAGGTAGATTCATCAGAGAAGTCTCCCAGCTCCATGTTGGAACACAGTTTGATCCTGTGTCATGTGTCCCTGGGGATCTGATTCTGCATCTGAGCATGATTAGCACTTAACAAAATGCAGTACAGTAAAATAAATATCTAGATGCATTTAAGTGGTCTCAAAGAACCTCATTTTCCCTCACAGGCAATCTTATGCTGGCAAAGAAGTAAATACTGTTCTAACTGGGATCTGCACATCTGCTAGTGTACAGGCATCAAATGACTCTAAAGCAATAATTACACTCCACTGAAGGAGGCAAAAAAAGACACATGCTTCTTTTCCTGATCTTTTTTGTTTGTAAGCCCCTTGCATATCTGGCTGATGTCACTGCCTCCCTGTATATTGCCTTATGAGGAAAGCCACTGATATTTCTTGTCCAGTAGCTCTCAACCAGTAGCAGTAATTGAAGAGAAAGAATATGAAGCACTTATAATACTGAAAACAGCCTGAAATGTGCTGATGCAAAGATAACTTAAAGCAAAATGAATCTATCCATACAAGCAAAAACTTTCCAGATCTCTTATCAGCATTATCTTACAATTATGTTACCTAACACCTCAGAGATACCAAGATATTAACCATCAAAAGTAAGGAGAAAAATATCTAGCGTTGCAAAGCTTTATAATGTGAGAAAAGCTTTTGCAGAATTAAAAACAAAAAAAAAACAGGATTACCTGCACTTTCATGTCTATATAATTCCAGTGCATTTTATAGACTTGATCCTAAACAAATGCTGAAATGCAATATGTAGACAGAATATTATGTGACTTCATATAAAATTAAAAAGCAACTCTTGAAGAAAATTCAATCCTCGTATTCCACAACTCATCATAAAACCAAAAAGCTGCTTATGATAGAAAATGATGAAGGAGTAGAATTTAACCTTTCATAATTCATAACCGGTGAAGTATTTTTGCCTTGGAATGTCATGATTGAAGGCAGTAACTCTACAGCTTTTTTTTTTTTTTATGAATTTTTGATCACTTGATTTATAATACAAACCAAGTACTGTAAGTAGAACAACATTTTTTAAAAATTATTTTGCTAAATTTGTATTCATCATCAGTTTAGGAACATTCTGAATGACCAGGGTACAGAAAACACTTCAGTGAACGCATGTGCAAACCACCCAACAGTAACTTCTAGTGTAGGCTCACAATCAGCTGACTCAACTCATACTGCACTCCCTCCATGCTTCCCAAGGCATCCAATAAGCACAAATGAAATCATATTTGAAGCGTACATGAGTTGCAGCAGCTTGGATAGAAGAGAGCTAGAGCCACAGTAACACAATGACATCAGTAAGTAATAGTTGAAGCGACAGAGTAGAGAATTCAGGACAGAGAACTACATAATGAAAAGGTGGAAGACCAAGTTTGCATCCCAACAGAGTTCTCTGAGTGGCTAGATAGATTGTGAGACTGGCACTAATGAAGATTAGATTAAAAGGAGGGAGTACATTTTTTCCCTAGACCAAAATGAAGCTGTAATACAAAACAGATTTCAGAACACTTCTCTTGCTTACTTCAATCTGTCAGATGGAAAAATCACATTAGGGTGACTGAACAACTTCATCCCTCCTCTCCATACAGCATTGAACATGCTACTCTATTACTATGACCTGCAGATGATCTGCAAAATACATGCTTATGCCATGAACAACAGCAAAAGAGATAGAATCAAGTGTCCTTAATTCAAAGCAGATTTGGGGAGACATGAGCAAAGGTTCTAGGTTCGTATCTATTACTATCACTGCAGAACTTGCTAGATAGCAATACAACTATCCAAGCTCTGCCGGAATCAGGGACTTTTATTAATTGCTTATTATATAGAAAAAGGAATGATTGATTAAAAAATACTGCATTGCTTTTCAAAATGGTAGCATCAAACCATATAAGAAGAAAAGGGAATTATGCATTAGGGGAAAGCTATGGGAGTCAACCCAAAGCATATATGATATAATGGCATGGTAAAGTCTCCTTATATATTTGACACGTGGAAAAATTAAGATTCACTAACGTTTATTCATGCATCACAGCAGTCTGATAAGTCTCCTGTGTCCCTGTTGTGGCACCCACCAACAAATTTTTTTATGAACATTTTCAGAGACCCTGAAACATCCTGCTCCTGGGCTGGAAAGTTTTCCCTAGAGCCACAGTTTCTAGACAGAATCACAAACTGTCACGGTAAATTGAAAAGACAATGATAGCTTGGATTTCTAAGTGAGAAAACAGAAAATCTGAGAGCAATCTAAGTCAACAATAGAAAAAAAAATAGGAAAAAAGTCAAATATTGAACAAGATACAGTTGCCTTTATTGATACAGCATCACCCTTCAAAGGGCAAATGTGCTGTGTGAGAACCTTGAGCAGGCTCACAGTGGACGCAGGAGCAATTATCTCCACAGGTATTTCATTTTTTAAAAAAAATGATAATTATTTGCATACTGTTGTTGAGACAAGATATTTGTCCCTTGGCAGGACAGACATGATTCATCCAAAATAACAGCAGAGCAGGCTCACGTATAGCAGCAGTCTAGGAAAAAAAAAGCATTGAAAGAGACTAATGCATATGTGTGCATGTATTGATGTATGGGCAAGTAAGAAAAAAGTTCGTGGTTATACTTGGACAGAATCCTTCAGGACAGGGAATTTTTTCTCCTCCACGTTAGAGGGAGAAAACAATACAAACTTGAGTTAAAAATCCAGTCTTACTCTGTAGCAGTTCAGTTGCTCCCATGTTCTCAGACACAGCTTTACAAGAATTAGAGACAGCTTAATAGTCAGCATGTTTGATGACTCCCCAAAGCAATCTTGTCCCTTCTGAACTCCCAGAAGAACAGCTCAAGCTGACAAGTGTCCACATCCATAATGGTATTTGTATTAATGGAGAGTGAAAAGGGCTAGCATAAGCCACAGATTCCAGCCTTTTGGGGCTGAGGTATAGGCATGTTCCAAGCCTCACAGAAGAGGCCGTGAGTTTGTTAAGCCCTGCTTCTAAACAGTAAAACACTACCACTTGTCACAGCTCTGAGAGCACCAACAGGCCTTACCTGCCCTGGCCAGCCCTAGCTGCCATTTCCACCAGCTCTTTGTGAGTGAGGAAACCCAGATACACTCAGGCCTGTGCTCCCAGGCCTGCCCTGGGCTTACAGCATGCCTGTTTACAGCCCCTGGCCCTGGTTAGTTGCTTGCCACATCTGGGACTGTCGATGGCTCCTGCTGCCATCCAAGCTCTGCGTGCAGTGCCAAGGCCACTAGCACGAGTCCCATTGGTGAAGGGACTGCCTGGGCTGCTGGCACCCTCTGATTCCTTCTCATCCTCCCTCACCGAGCTGCCCTGCTCACACTCATCCTGGATGCTGTCAGTCAACAGCACCACACAGATGCATCTCCAGAAGGAAACCACTATTTTTAACTTAGTATTTCTTACTATTTTGAGACCATCCAGTCTGACATAATTAATCTCTCAATAAAGAATACTGTACCAAAGCTAATCTTTAAAGACTTTTGCAGTCTTTACACACAGAAAACAGCTCAGATTCGATGTGGTATCAATACTAAAAATTGCCACAGGCAGACAGTGAAAGCAAAGCAGATAAAACGAGCACACTCAAATCACAATCAGTAACACATACTCTGTCTTGTTCCTCACTGGTTACTTTTTTACATTTTGAGAAAATCAAATGCTGCTGTTGTCTTCGTAAAGCTACAGTTTTATTTTCAAAACCCCATTTGTAACCAAAAAGTCACCCGCTGCACACAGGTGGAGAGACTGAGGAGGGGGAGAATGGAAGAGAAAGCAATAATCAGTATTCCAAGGGAGACAGGATTCCCCAAGCATACAGTATTGAATGGGACATTAGTTGATTCAGGTGCCTCATACAACTGCCTTCTGTGTTTGAGGTTTTCAGAATACTCTGGCCTGTACTGGACTTCATTCATTAAATAAACATGCCCTAGTAACTTCTACTATTAATTAGGTTACTTTATGGTACAAAATATGTATCGTATTTGCATAAGAACAGCACTAATTAGTAATGAAAGTAATAACGGTTTGCAAACTCTCATGTACTAAATAAAAGGTTTTCCCAAGGTAATATCTCAGGGAGGTGTTAACTGTCCGCAGTTTGATCATTTTGGAAATAGTCTTGTTTTAAAACCAAAATAAGAAAACATAGAAATTCAAGGAAGAAAAAAGCTCTGTAAAAAAAGGTTGCTACTAATCAGCTATCTAATGGTAAAAGTGTATACATTCTGCAGTAGCCTGTTTCATTTCTACAATTAGGCTAGCAGTAACCTGGTAAACCTACCATTACTACCTGGTAAACCTACCATTACATTACCATTACTACCATCTCCAATGTACAATCAGACATCAAATGATATGTAAACAAGACCACAGATAAATCAGTTTGCGTTCTTGGCAACATTTACAATTAGAAATATTTTATTACACTAGTTATGAATATAAATGGATAAGAAAAATTGTAACATCTGAAACTTAGGCATAACCAAATGTAAAACAACATTTTGCTTTTAATGATGAGAAGGATTTTCAACACATTGCACAGAGAAGTCATGTACTGGAAAGGCAATGCGGAAAGAAAAATTCTGAACACTTAAAATAACTGTACCAGACGATCTCATATGCAGACTTCAAAAATTATCAATGCATGAAACTGCAGTTTAACAGTATTACAATTCAATGTGAAAAAAGTCATCTCTATATTTGTGGTAATAGGAAGAAAAAAATAACCACACAAAGTCTTGAACTGATATTTTGTTTTAAATAGCACACTAGCTTTTACATCAAATTATGAAGGAACGATTGTTTAAAGAAAAGGAAGCAAGAGAAAGAGGGTAATAGCTAAACTGCTTTATGAAATGTTTATGAAAGTGCTAGACTAAAGTGAAAACAAAGCTAATATATTTCATGCTTTTCTTCCTCTAGGCAGTAAGTTCTCACTGACCTAGGATGCCTAGAATAACACATTTTATATTCATCACCTAGGAAATTACCTCGTAAGCTGAAGAAGATGAGAAAAGTCAGATAAGACTTGTATGGGGGACATTTGTTTGTGTTTTTAGAAAACTGACCAAATGGTAGATAACTGAGTGGAGAACAGAAAAGCATCAAAGGAAGAGAGATTGCAGATGGAATTCCTCAAAGCAGAAAAACACTCATAAAGGTATAGAAAAATAGACATCTAGTTTTGCTTGATGGAAAGGGACTAGCTTTTTTCGAACAAAGCAAAGGTTGAAATGTGAGCATGAAAATTCTTAGAAATGTATCAGAGGGGCTAGAAACAAATAAATATGCCTGATTTAGCCATTTATACAGCTGAGCTGACAATCAGTTGTTTACAGATCTTAATCAATTACAAACAATATTCCGGAACTCTCTTCTAGGCCAGAAGAGCTGAGGAGAAAACCTCACTATATTTTTTCTTCTCCAGTTTTCACTGCAATTTTACTTCTGAGAAATGCTGTCAACGGTTTACGGGCGTTCGGCCCGGTTCCGTGACAAAGGGGACGGGGGATCCACAGGTCCACGCCCCAGGAAAAGGGAAAAGGGGAAAAGGGTAAGGAGATGGCCCTGATAGCAAAGAACAGTGGCAACAATCTGAGGAGAAACAAACTAATTTACTAAATAAGATATCGGAATGCAAAACAACACACTATAATACAATATAATTACAATTTAAGCTGATAAATCCAATACAGAGAGAGAGAATGTCCCAAAATCAAGGTAGGCCTTACTCTACTACTGACGATAAGACGGCTGGAGAGCGAGGTGCTGCCAAGATGAGAGACGGGCGGAAAAAGGGCTGAGGTCTCATGATCTGCAAGTTTTTATACTGCGAGCTTTTATCTTTTCCCGCCGGCTGGAAATGGTAACAGAGGAGCAAAGTACCGTGGGGACTGTAGTAGTCCTTCTCTTCTGAGAACCAGGTATATCCACTACATGATGTTATGATGTGGAGTACCAATAACCAAAAATCACAAAACCATAACAAATGCTTAGATGAAGAGAGAGGACTACATGATTGTACGCAGTCCTGGAACAGCAGAAGTCTCGCACCTAATTAAGTAGGGATTTATTTTCCAGAAAGAAGGACATTGGAAATCATTTACAATTTAAAAATGATCATCCTTCCTCTCCTGTGTAACTTAGAAGTTATACTCTAGGCCTACAGAAAGACATAAAGAATTTCGTTCTTCTGAGGAATTCAATTTATGTTTGGAAGATTCTTACCCTGTATTGATGGAAATGATTTCTATCAGTGGATTCTTCCTGATCTTTGGCAAATCCAGTCGTGCTCCCCCCAAACGTTTTCCATTATCCTTTTTCTGACCAAGCAGTCTCACAGAATGACCTTCGAATGAAGCACAAAAATGCAGTCAGTACAAAGCACGTTTTTATTTTGATTTGCTCTTCATCACAAGCAGTGTTTAAATTTCAAAGACTGAAAATGAGAATGAGATGTAACAGTTTATTACTATCAGCTGGAGAATTTAAAAAGAAACAGTGACAGGTAAAATAAATCATGTTAAAATGGAAGAAATTATTTCATCCAATTATCTTTTCATACTTGCATTTCTGTTTTATTCAATTTAAATGATCTAAGCAGTTTCATTTTCAGATTCTCAAACAAATATCAACATAGCGATATTTAAATGACTAGTATGGCAGGATTAAAACATTTTTTCCTCAAATTTTATGCAAGCTGAAATTAGCAGGTAATAAATTACTCCTAAACATTTTTAAAGCTTATTTAGATAAATAAATGTGTTTAAATTGCCCAATTACATACATCTGATGGAAAGTACTGTGAAGTATATCCTGAGAACACATTAATAGCTAAACTGATAAGTGACATTTACGGTCAGCATTGGCTTCCCCATTCCAGCTCTGCAAGTCAGATTGGCTATAACCAACATTGATTTTTGGGCAAAGAGCACTATAAGAAGGTGTTTATTGTTTATTTTACTCTATTCCAGAAGTACCTGAGATTTTAATTTGCAATTTCTTTCCTATCCAGCGACAATTTTCCCCTTAACCTCTCTGCTGTTTTTCTGCAATACATTGCCCTAATAACCCTGATCTTTTCCTATAAATTTTGTTTCCTACAGGATATGGAGAGACTTCTGCTGCCAGCTGACTATGCAGACACACGTAGAGCAGCTGTGCAAAGACTGTGCTAGATAACAAACATACTGCATTAGTGCCCCTATCTGGAAGAGGCTGCAAGTGATGAACTGAAGCAGAAGGAAAAGGGATCATCCTACTCTTACTGCCCTAGATGTAACAGAGATGATCATAAGGGCATCTTTCTCCAACACCAAGGAGACTGCAAGTCAGAAACTGCCTCAGATGCTCTCTTGAAACTAGTATTATCCAGACAGTAAAATACTAAAACAATCATAATTGCCAGAAACAGAACATCAGTTATACAACTTAAGATACAATATAAGAGTACAAATGACAGCCTTCAATAAAAATTTAAAAGCAATCTCCAGCAATGAAGAATAAAATGAACTGAGTGTATATTGTTGCAGGAGTAAGAGCAAAATACCTCCAGAGAAAAAACACAAAGCCTGTATGTATCATTTATTTCATAAAGCCCAGACATGGTAGGCCATTAAGGTGGGTTGCAAGCCATCCAGAAGACTTCTGGAGTATGTGGAGGATAACCTGTATGATTCTGTGATAACAGATGACAAAGGAAACTATTCCAAATAACTGACAAAAGGTGGAAAGTGACTACTACTTGGAGATGAGGAAAGGGAAAAGTCACCTATCCTCTAAAGTTGAAAAACTCTTTGGTAATACATGAAACTACACCTACAAAATGTAAAAAATTCTTTACATACTATTTAGGAAAAGGAAAAAACTACCCTAAAAAGGTCAGACAGGGAGGATGGATGGAACAGAAAGCATGTTTGAAGTACTAACTGAAATATATCTAGCACAATAATCTAGATATCTAACTCAGATCATCTGAAAACCATACGCAACTAAATCTGCTATCTTACACTACCAACAGCTGTCTACAAAACTAAGTCATCCATCAGTTTAAGTCTTTCTACATTACTCTCATTTTAAGATGTTAATTTATGAATAATGTGGCATTCGTACTCTGAATTTTTTTTTCCTGTGACATAGAAACAACAGCTGGAAGATATGCAGCTGCTTTTGGTAGTCTTTCTCCTACTTTTAAGATACATAGAAAACTCTTAAACAAAACTTGATTTAATGAAGAAGTGAGCAGGACTAGTTTGAGATTGCAACAGTTAATACTAAAAGGACACATCAGTAATAGTAACTGAAAGGTTATTTTTGCAAGTGCGTTGGAGAAAAATTTCATTATATTCTGCAGTGAACGTAGAATATCTTACTTGTGCTTTTAACATTTGCTAAATTATTCATTTCTACCTTTTCATGACAATAACAGCAAAATCACTGGCTCTTAATACAATCAGTTATTTTCCAATCTAATGCTTCATTAAGGAGTCACAAGCATGACACCATTTTATTTACTTGTATAACAAAAATGATTGCATTATCATAGGCATAAAAACTGAACTAGAAGCACAGAACATTCCTTTTTGTATTTCTGAATACTGTGGTTTATTTGGAACAAAGCAGCTTAGACAGTTTTTAAATATTCAATTGCTTTACCATGTTAAAACTGCATTTGGATTTATGGCTGAAAATATAATGTAATAATTTGCATCATTCTCAAATATTCAGGCTTAAAAATAACAATCACTCCAAATTTAAAATTCATAAATTTATAATTAGAGTCACAGCACCATTCTGAAGTTAAAAAAAATGCACACAAAAAACCTGCTTCCCCCAGCAATATCTCAGCCGAAGCAGTGAAATGATCTCTGAATTTGTACCCTCACAATGAAGAGCAACATGAATTATTGTTGTCTAGTAAGAATTTAGCTCATGCTCTGCTTTCCCCATGCTGGGAGAATCAGTCGAAGACATCAACTTTTTCACAGAAGCTCTGGAAAAAGAGTAGCTTGTAGGCCTTGCGACTTATCTCAAATCTGTTTCAGATGTGTTCAAGGACTAAAAGCTACTGAGGAGAGGAAGAAATGGAGATAACGACAGATCTATTCAGGAGGCACAACCTTATAATCCCCATTTTCTTAGAAAAGTAAGCAGAATAAAACTCCAAACACTACTGTAGTCTAGAAAATCTTGTTAGCTCTGTCTTTTAAATGCTAGACAAGTTAACAGAAGCATCAGAAAAAAAGTCTGCAAATGTTTTCAAGTAAAATATAATGCACTAGGGTGCATAAGACTCAGCCTCTCTTAAAAAGTGGAAAGAAATTCCACCTAAGTTATCACCTCCTGCATGATCCACTGAATGGTTCACAACCCTGTACTGCACATGGCACTAAGGGACTTTGTTTAATGATAAGACTGGACAGGTCAGGTTGATGGTTGGACTTAATCTCAAAGGTTTTTTCCAGCTTATCTGATTCTGTGATCATTACTTCATGCTCCCTCGCTAGCTCAGAAGTGGCAGAAACCCATCCCAAGCCAGTGCATCAGCTCAGCGTGTCTACACCCTGGGAATCAAATACAGTAGCTTATTTTCAGGCAATGCATGGCTACAGTTTCTCATATTCCTACTGAATGACACTAAATTTCAAGTTAATATGAGGCTACAGAACCTGTGTGTCACTCACGTATGGCAATAGCCCTGTACTTCTCACTCCATACACAACAGGAAAAAAAAAAACACAACAAAACAGCAGTACTAGGAGATGAGCTTTAGCAGAAAGTTTTGTCGTTCCCGAAAGCAAACAGCACCACCAACTACAGTAATTTGCATTGCAGACACACTTACTAATAATTTAAAGAGAAAAAAAAATTCTATTACAGTGTTTGTGACCTTAAATTCTTTTCCCCTACTCTATACATTCCATTCTAAATAATTACTAAAGCATCTGTTTTTAACATTATTGCTACTAATAAAGCATAACTTGATAAACACTTAATTTTTTTTCACACGCTGTAGATCTTTTCCCCAGAACTTCTTTCAAGAAAACTTAAAAAAAAACAAACCTTAAAAAAACTCTCAAAACTTAGAATGGGACAAAAGAGGAAAAGGCTGAACAATATTTTTTTTTATATTGTCTGAGCAGCATGAATCCCACATCAACATCAAGCGTAACAGAAAAAGCAGTAATTTCGTATCTCATTCATGATCTCCTTTCAAAATTTGGAATGAAGTGAAACATTGCAATTAAGGTCTCCATTTAAAGCACTATTTCTGAATAAGTTTCTTTCTCTCTGACCTAACAGGTTGGATAACAAGTTAGGTAAACAAAGCAGGTATCTCAAACCTTAAAGTAATTTATTTGTTTTTAATGTTTAGTACAAAACCATTTTTGAAAACTGAGTTAATCACAGTTCAGCTGCCATAACAATGAGTGCTCTATCTCAAATATTAAACAAGCCACTGTTTTTTTTGTTAGCTTGCTGAAAGATGCAAGCTTTGAAATACTGCTTCATGACAAATGGTGACTGATCACTTGGACAGGCTGCCCAGATTGGCTGTAGAGTATCTCCTTCCCTGGAGATATGCAAAAGCTGACTGGACATGGTTCTCAGTTAATTCCTCTGATGTCCATGACTGAGCAGCAGACTGGACGAAAAAGGCCACCAGACGCCCCTTCCAACCTCTATCATCCTGTGATGCTGTGAAACAGATCTAGTCAAGTGTAGCAACTGGAAAGATCAACATGATGAAAAAGGAATTACAAAAGAGTTGGAAGGACCAGCACGATAGCAAGGTGCTACAAAGGAAGGGAAGTAGATCGCTCAACACTATCAGAAGATTCTGGGTTCACAGGGAAAAGCTCCACCAAGGAGGGATCTCCAGAAAGAGATCCTTCCTCAGTGGCAGTCAGCCCTTAAATGAGGCCTTCCAGTCACACAGGGGAATTGCCTTCACCTGTGCTCCCAGGGCTGACTGGGTCTCTCCTCCAGGAGCTCAAACAGTGGATGAGGCCATGACTCAGCAGTTCCCATACATCAGGTCACTCAGTCTAGATCTGTTCATAGACCAGTCAAAACATTTCAGTGTTACAAACCTCTCCTGACAAGAAGATAAATTCTACAATTTCACATAGTGTACCAGCAAATAAAATTATATTTAAAAACTGTAAAGTTGAGAGATTCAAGTCATATTTCAGGGTAGGTATTCACAAGTTAATTCATACAGATTATACTAATAAAATCATACTGACCAAGTCCAGTGAAGAAGCTTATAGAGCAGAATCACTCACAGTAAAACCATAAATGAAATCAAGGTAGAAACAATTTAAAATGAAACAGAGCTCTCTAATTTTCAGAGCTCGCTTGAAAATGAAATTCCTCTTTATATGCAAGTCAGTGAACACAATTCACATTTCTTGGCATTGTTCCCACAGAAGATGAGGTTGGAATGAATTAATCAGGGTATTAAATACTATTGTTAGATTAAATACTCTTACATGTGTCAGTTTGATACACCACTGTGCAGAACAGAAGTATTTTCAAGGCACTTATTTTCACTTGTTAAAAAGGATACAAAGAAAGCACCATAATATTAATGCTACATACATACATATACTTTTATTTATAGATGGTGTGTGCCTCATGAGTGCAATAAGAGAATGACTGATCTTGGCATACAAGTATGCGAAGAGAACTGGTAATGGAATTTCTTTACCTTAAGATTATAACATTGAATATGCTCTGAACTTCAGACTATTGGAGTGGTATTTTGCCAGCTTGATAGAAGGACAAGTTAGAAGGAAGTGGTGTTGCTTAGTCAGTTAATCTTAACAACTATCAGTCTTGCAACTACCTTCCAGATACTAATAGACCTACTGTATTTTGAAAATAGCCAGCTCCATTCAGTCCACGGGCTGGCACCCCTCAGTAGCTGCTGAGAAATACTGCCTGCCTGACAGACAGAACAGGGCATCCAGCAATGGTCCCTCCTCAATTCTGTGCACCAAGATGTAACTGCAGTGTGTCACTGGAACAGCTCCCAGTCAGACACAGAACACAATTTCTTAGCTGTTGCCTTCAAGGTTAGGTGCAAATATTCTGAAGGAGCTCAAGAACATGAGTTTAAAGAAAATCTTCAAAGATGCCGGAAACTCCAGACTTGGCAGCGACAACTTCTATTGTCTTCAGCTTGTTGTTACCCATTCTTTCCTTCTCCCAGTTACATGAGTACATTTAGAGGTTATTCACCATTTCCTGAAAGACACTTATTTTCTTCACAGCAAGGCTGCCAATTGACAATCCCATACCTCCCAGCTGTCTCTCACCAACCTGTCTGATCTTCTCCAGCATCTGCAGGGAAAAAGGGCTAAGTACTATTTCATGTATTTTTGCACACATTTCCTTCCACCATTATTCCATTCTTAATGAATGCAGAGCTTCCTCTCCTTAATGCTAGCACTGGAAAAACGCACACAGGAGCACCGTACCTAAAGAAGGCAGAGAAACTTGAAGGGAAAGCAAGGGAGCAAGTTTGCCCAAAGAAAAACTAAAGATGCATAAGGAAGAACCAAAAGCAGTAATAAAGACCGAAAGATGGAAGGATCAAGTAAATATAAAATATGGAAAGAATTAGAAAACTTAAGTGAAAGTAACAAAAATAGAACCTTGAAGAGAAAGGAGCCTAATAAGATCAAATAAATAATAAATGCAAAGGAAGAAGAGGCAAATCAGGAGCCATTAGAAAAGTTTAATATCAAATTCAAGCAAGTTCATTTAGTGATGACGTTCTAACTCTGCATCTACTGCATATAAGAAGTTATTTTAGATCTTTGCAGAGGACTAACAAAAAATAACATCTGAGACACAAGGATGCAACTCAAATTGCCTAACACACTGTACAGCCACCCTGGACTGTCACTGATACTTTAGCCCAGTTCTCTTACATTTGGAGTTGCTTTAAACACAGACTTGGTGAGCTGAGTTAGACTCAAGCCCAGGTTTATATCTGGGGAATCAGCCCACTTGTGCCAATCTCCCACCTTTTCTGCCTGCCCTGAAGCAAAAACAAGCTGTTCCAGAACAGACATGACTGAATGCAAAGGAATCCTTGAGCTCTCCAGGATAATCACATGCTGCCAGACAAGTGCAGAAATAGTGATGACACTCAGTGACTTAGGGCTTAACTGTGCTAATACTCCCATCCAAGCTAGCATTAATTATGTAGTGATGATATTCCTGAGTGTCAGCCGTGGGATTTTCTGCCTCTAGTAAATGGAAGTAACAGACTAAAAGGAAAAACAAACCCAGGTGGAATATATATGCTCTGCCTCTGGCCTAGGAACTACAAATCACTCCTTTTTTAGATCAGCATAAATGGGAATGTTGTGAAAGTTAGCTCCTTCTTCAACTGGTGTATACAAGAACTGGGTCCCCTTACAAGTCAGGGAATAATTCAGCCTAATTCTATCATAATCACTGATATTTTCGCTATCTGCATATCCAAGCACCACAGGAAAAAAGCATATACTCAGCCAAATGACCGGTCCCATCAGGCTACTGATAGCAGTTTGTACATTTGGCCAAGTCGCTACAATTCAGAGCTCTTTCATATAGGGATCACCACACTACACAAACTCAAAGAAACCTGCAGACACTATTAAGCATGCACTTTGCAGAAGTTTCTCCATAATTTCTTTAGATTTCTCATTGTGCTCTGTTTCTTTAAATTACACTCTATAAAACTAAACTCTCTGAACTGATGCTGGCACAGTTAATCATATTACTCTTTTGAATTCATCCCATAGAGGTAGAATTTCTCATACACCATACTTCTCCTAAGCAGTCAGAAATATGAAATCAAAATTCAAACCAATGCTCTTGTGAAGCATTCAGCTGAATGAAGACACCTTCATTAAAAAATTGTGAGGTTAAGATAATTCAGGTCAGGTTCTTCTTAAGTCAATGTTCACTGTTAAAGTAATACTCAAATTAAAAGAAGACAAAAAATGCTACTGGAAAAAGTACTAATCATAGACAATAAGAAAGAGATTGAGTGAAGACTTTCACCTTATTATGCTGTTAACCCCAACTATTAATATACACAAATTGGGAATTCTGAATCGTTTAAACCACTGTCATTCCAACACTATATCTTCAAGCTATGATTCTATGTATTACCTGCAGAAAACCATGTTTAAATGTGCCTTACATCTCTTGCAAAATTTTTGCAGCTTGTACCATTATTTTTCAATAATCTCAGTTTAAAAAGCAGCTCTACTATCTAGAGATAGTGTTCAAAATGTAACAGTATGTACTGGGTGCAGATACCCAGGCATCAGCGAAGTGAGCTACAGGGCAGCCTCTGTGAGAAGAGAGCAGGGGCTGTTCAATGCCATTCACAGATAGTTGCAGTCAGCTCCAACAGGCCCACCTCAGGACACAGCTGTGCCTGCCAGCCAAACCAGTGGCCCCTCTGGAAAAGCACAATTTAGAATGGGTAAAAACAATTGCACTGAAAGGAGTGAGGGAAGAAGTGAGAGAAACAGTCCTGCAGCCACCAAGGTCAGGGCAGAAGAAGGGCAGGTGGTGCTCCAGGCACAGAGCAGAAGTTCCCTGCAGCACAGGAGAGGCCCATGGTGGAGCAGGCCGTCCCCGAGCAGCCTGTCCCCCAGCAGCCTGTGGAGGACATCAGAGCAGGCAGATATACCCTGAAGAAAACTGCAGCCTGTGGAGAGGAGCCCATGCAAGAGCAGGTTTTCTGGCAGGAACTGCTGGCCCACAAAGACTCATGCTAGAGCACTCTGCTCCTGAAGGACAGTACCCTCTGGAGAAGATCCACACTGGAGCAGTTCTTGAAACAATGGCGCCTGTGGGAGGGAAACCAGAGTGGAGCAGGGGGTGAATGTGAGGAGGAGCAAATGGCAGAGAAGAGCTGTTAAGGACTGACTGTAGCCCCTATTCCCCTTCCCCCATCCCACTGTGAAGGAGACAGGAGAGGAGCTGCGAACAAAGAGGAGAAGTTGATTCCTGGAAGAAGCAGGGGCAGAGGGAAAGCTATTTTTAGTTTTGTCCATAATTCTCACTATCGTACGCTACTTTTATTTGGCAGTAAATTAATTTTCCCCAAGTCTAGTTGGCCCTCGATGGCAATTGGTATGTGATCTCCTTGCCCTTACCATGACTCATGAGTTTTTCCATCTTACTTTCTACCTTGGTTTGCTGAGGAGGGGAAGCAAGAGGGAGACTAGGTGGGGGTATGGCAGCCAGCAAAGGTCAACCCACAACACGGTGAAATAAATAAAACGACCCATCCAAAAAAATCCCCCTTTTCTATGTGCTTTCAAAGGATAACAGAAACACAGACTCAATGAGGCCATTACCCTCCCTCTGACCCTCCTCTAACAGCAATTAGGCACAAACAAGTCAGTTTCCTGACTGGGAGCCAAATAATATTTTTCCTCAGAAAAGAACTCCTGATGCCTACAGTTTTTATTCCTCATTTGGCTCATCATCAACTTCTTAAGTAAAGCCAACTCTTCCCACAATCACAGAAATTGAGGAGACAGTATTTTATCTACTATTATCAGTGGATTATAATGAAAACAAGCAGCACATAAAAATACTATTTAATATGCTGGCATTCATACAGATACCTTACATACACACTCACAAGGTACGCAACATAGTCTATATATAAGACAGGCACCATTCACCTCATTTTTGTAGACTGACACAACTAACATAATTACTAAGTATATTAGGGCAATTTAATAGACAGTAAATACTGATTAATGTTTAAACTGGGAATGGATGGGCAGCTTCACCAGACAGGTCAATGTGACTGAAATCAAGAAAGGTTATATGAAGCATAAAAGGTTCAACCGTGAAGTAATTTCCTTTGGCTGTTTTTAACAATCAAATCTAATGACCCATTGTAAAACTCTGTTGTGTGAAAACGTTAGACAGACACAATACAGACTAAACTCAATTCAACCTGTGCCCCTCGTCTCCCTAAGGCCTAAGCAGACTGTATAAAAATGCCACAGCTCCATGTTCCCCACCCCCAGACAGCTTCAACATGAGCTTTAACAGCTAGTGTGTCTAGAATGGAAGGTGGAAAAAGCTTCAAATCCATAAGGGCCTACATTTAAAACCAAGAAAAACAATTCTACATTAAGACTTTAAAGTTTCTCCCAAATATCTTGAACAGCTTTGAAATTCTGTGCAGAAGTCTTACTTAATAATGGAGCATACATCAAATGCAATCAAGTTTTCTCCTGTCTCAGACACCGCAACTGCTTAGAAGCACTTTCCTAACATACTGTGCCATCATAACATGTTACCAGGAAACTAAGCATGTGAGTGGAAATAGGATGCCTCAATGATGTAAAATAGCTGCAATTCAGGCTTAAGATTTGGGTAACACGCAGATGAAGCAAGTTTCGCTAAACTGCTAAATTAGAGCCTTCCATGACAAAACTGGAGGACCAACAGCTATAGGCTCCAGCTATATTTTTGTAGACAGCACTTTGAGAAACTTAATTCTAAGGCTGAGATCAAATTCATTCATCTAGTTCCTTGAAATCTAGGATTTTCCTTAGGAGGAAGTAAAGAGGTTTCAGATTTTGGCAATATAAGCTATAAAAAAGTACCTGAAGGTGCCTTTAGCTAAAATATATCTTAGGACACAGTATAAACCAGGCATGACCTGCATGTAAATACTGCTAACTTCTTTCAGAAGATCACAGTTGGAAATTACAGTATCAAAATTTACCTGCTAATCAGAGAATTTAAAAGTTTCACAGAACTCATTATAAAATTCATGATGATACAAATATGAAGCATCACAGCATTTCTTAAGAATTCTGTCCCTTATAACACTAGCAACCAAAAGGAACATGAGCATCCCTCTTTTCCATTTTCTGATGAAGAAAGACAAAAAGGTAAAGTCACATAAAAGTGCTTATGAATAACAGGAGAGCTGGGAACTGGTAATTATGCTATTTTCAGACAGATAAGTTTAATACTACCATGAAGATCTACTTCTTGAATCCATCTCTTGAATCAGCACAATGACACTATTCTGAAGAGGGTTTTCTGAATATGAATTTAAGACAGAGAAATAAAGCTAGAAGAAACACCGTCATATTTCATAGAAAGTGCTTGAATAATTTTGAAAAAGTAATTCTGGGGAAGCAATACAGTAATCTTTCAACTAAATCCAACAGGGTAGACATTTTCTTTGGAAATGAGAAAAAAAATTCTAATCATGAAAGAAAAAAAGAAACACAACAGAGTTGAGGGGAAGTAGGTTTGGTCCTGGTTTTATATTGTTTGTTTTTTTTTTTTAAGTTTCCCTTTTTGTAAATTGTGCACTACAAAATTCAAGTGTCCACAAAAAAACCTACAGTAGCCCTTAAAAAATGGGAACCTAAGGAAAATCAAACCTTAAAAATGGCAACTCTGATGATCACCAAGGAATCTAGACAGAATATCCAGACAACTAGTGTAGGTAGACTGATGTAGAGGGACAGCTGCCCTGCAGGCAGCAGATGCTTTGCTGTTTAGATTTATTCAGTTTAAATACTTAAAATATTTCAAAGCCACACTACAAGAGTAAACCACCCATATAACCTATTGATTTTCTTACAAAATGATAGGCGAAGGAAATTGTATCATATAACTGTGACAAAAGTCCAACTAAAAACTTACTAATGTATGCTGGCTCTCAAGTCAAAATTTATATTTAATCTACTATGTCACACCACATCCCCCTCTGCCTCTTCAAGACATCCTGGGCTTCAGAAGTTGTTACTAATGTCACAGACTTAAGAAGACAGAGGGCTACATTTCATTTGGTTTGACATACACATATGTGAACTCCTACCATGGATCTGTTTTACAGTATAAAGCATTCTTAACAGTCTTGTTAAATGCTGTATTTTACTTTACGTAGATAATGAACGTTCCCAGTTAGAATCATTTATAATACCTGGGAACTAACAGGTTCAAATTCTTCTTTATTCGTGGAAGGTGTTTTCCAATTCCACAAATTTATGCATTATCTTTAAACAAATTGAAATGAACAACAAAAAAAGAAGTAAAAGCTTCTAGTTTCAATAGGTGGCCTTTGAAAAAGCAAAGCTTTATCATACCTTATGACTACTGTCAATTTGTCATCTCTCTTTCAAATAGAAATTTTGGTTTTGTTCATTTTTTCAGAAATCCTGTGTTCCATTGTCTTCTGAGAGATCCCTGAAGGAACTGGCACCATGCATGGAATTCAGCAGCCCACTTATTCCTTTTTATTCAGATCACTTACGCTAAGCTAGAAAGGAACATAACTCTTACGCAAAAACCACACTTTTTAAAACTTATGTGTCAGTTAAATTTTTATGCTACATTATCTTCCAGAACTTCATCAGCATCTAAAATGCAACCTTAAAATCAATTCAACGAAACACAATTTTTACAATCGTTTCCAGATAGTTTGTCTTCTTTCCAGCCACAAAATATTCAACCACAATACCCTGAGCAGCTATGGTATCAAAAAAGCAGTAACATTCTGAATCTGTATAAATATTACAAAGCACATTTTTGTAAAGGGAGGGCATACTGACCCAGGTTATCTTCTTAATCCCTTAAGAATAAATACAATTCAGGAAAGTTAGACAGGGATCTGGAATGTTGCACTGTTGTAAAAATCACAAATTATTCCCATCTTCAACACATTGTAAAGAACACCATGATGCTTCTGGGAAAATGGTTGTGCACATTCAGTATGAATACACTGAATATGTTTCTTCTACAATATGCTGTACAAAAAGAAAATAAATGCCAGAAGGGAAGGAAGAGCTGTGAAAATTTTGGTTTGGCTCACGTAGAGTCCACCTTTCACTTCTGAAAGCATTCAAAGTACTGAAAAATCTTACTATAAGCCTTACAACACTGTATAATTTCTTAATAGAAACTTTCTCTATTTTTAAGATTTTTTTTTTAACACTGTTTTTTACATTTTCATGTTGTACTTCAAAACAACATACTCCACTATTAAAGTTACAAGGCAACATTTTGTAGACCAGACACTTGTTTATATTCAAAGTACAGCTAATTAAACTAAAGCCTGTAATTTAAAGCTTCAAGGAACAGTAATTTTTATGGCCTGATAAGTAATGGAGACAAACTTAGGTAACCCAGAAAGATCCAGACAAATGTATTTATTTAATTGCAAATGTTTACTAGTCAGACTGCAGAAACAATACTGTCTTTACCACCCTTCACTGCAAAGCACTGTATGTACACACACATTAATGCAGCCAGAGTACAAGGAACACAGTTACAAAAGAACATTAAACCAGTGGATAATTTATCTGTCCTGCTGAGGAAAGCTCAGGGAAGTGAGCCAAAATACCTCAAAAAAAAAGAGAACAGGAGAGAACCAAACATAAGAAAGTGGAGATAGAACACTGAATTAAGATGGAACAGAAACTTCAAGCAATACTCTACATCCACCCACACTGATGAAACTTCAATGGGTTCCTGAAGTCTCCTAAGGATCATTTACTTTTGAATTCAACAGGCCATTGAGCTCCTACCAGAAAATCTCTGAATTTACTACTAAGCACACATGGCAAAGTACAGCACTGTTCAAACATTAAGCTAGAAGAGAAAGCAAGGATTAGGTTGGTAGAGAACATAACACCATTTCTGCTAGATAATGCTTACATCTTATAGACCAGCCACAAATATTTCAAGTGTAGTGCTTACCTTTAATAGTTTCCTCCACAACTTCTACTACACGATCTATCTGCTGAACCTAAAAAAAGCCAAAAGGTCAACATCTAAGTAGTGAGCAATTGAACTTACTTTATATAGCTCTTCCTTCAAAAATGTGATCATCTGGATTAAGTGGAAGCAAGCTTTGGGGCTATATTTTTAGCCATTTCTTTTCTGTGTATCTTGGTTGTTCTGTCAGAGTCCCAAAAGAAACCTTAAAACTCACCGTCTGACTTAAACCAGTTTCTGTTCTCAAAAATAGCAACCCATGAGTTTGGCCAAAGTCACCAAAACGACAGAAGAGAGGTACCCTGTGGGCTCCTGGTGAGAGAGACCTTCAAGCTCTTCAAGACCTTCAACCTTACTGCTCGGGACCCAACTGGCCACTGCAAGGCCGCAGTCACTTGGGCAGCCAGCACCCAGGTAGCTCCACCAGCCTCAAGACCAAAACAGCACAAGAGATTGAACACTGAAAGAAGCTGAGGATATTGTGAGGCAGGAGAGAAAAATAACGAGGAAGTATTGCAGAGGAAAGACAGGGGAACACAAGAAGAAACTAAAAATATTGTTCTCATGGTTAAGAGAACAAGATGCTGTCCTTGACTTACAGCAGTCAGCGTTTGGAAATGGAAAGAAAAGCCTTGATGTTCTTCACAAGACAGAGTAATATTTCACAAACATGACATAACATCTCTAACAAAGACAACAGATGTATGTTTTGGTGTTATACTTGCCTAAATTCACCCATACTAGTTCAATTATTTCCTACTAGATATTCTCTACATAAAGTTAATGATCTATACGCTATACTGGTATGAAGTAGAAACAGCATTAACATTTCAAGATTAAACACTCAAATCCTAAAAGTTGAGATTTTTCCTACAACTTTCCACAAAGTATTCTACATATTCTATATAGCGTACATATTTTATGCTATATCTACTAGATATATGTATTTAAGTTTATATATAATACAGGAAAACAACATGCAGAAACCCCTACTTCATATATTTAAATTAGTTCAGAATCCTTTCCACAATATTGACTTTAAAATACTATTTTTCTCAGCTGTATAATAATGAAATTAGATTTAGTATGACTTTTGCACTCATTTCCTTGGAGGTTTTTATTTGATTTGTTCGAAAAACAAGCACAAAAGTACAATTTGCATAGGCTTCAAGAGCAAAGCCTTGTCTTCAACAAAGTTTCTTGAAACTTGGGTAACTCGCATCAAAGCTACTGAGTCTCTGTGGCCTTAAAGCACTGTGTTTGTCATTTTCTGTAAACAAATGGCTGCACAATCGTCAATTTCACATCCATTTTCCAATCAGTCTAACAACAGCTTAAAAAATGATCATCTGTAGTTGCTGTTCGATCTAGAGTTCCACATATGTTCCTTTTCTTGTCTGGGTGTTAGATCAAGTCCATGCTAAATCTTTTTTTTTTCTTTTGAAATACAGAACACAAATTTCTGCCACTTCAGATTTCTAAATACAGTATACTGATTATGAATTCTAGAAATTCAGTCATTAAAAATATCACTGATATTGGTACTTTAATGTTCTTACATACTATGTATATTTACATCCTTTTCTGAATTGCAAGCATTCATATTATGGACATATGCTTACATTTATAGAAATGTTTTCATAAATAAAGCATATACAAGCATTTATGTGGAACATGTACATATTTACATACTTGTATATACGAAGGATGCTCCAAAAGTAATAGCTTCTATTTTATTATGCTGGCCCACAGTATCTGAGGTGAGTGTCAGTGGTATGGCAGTAAGATGGTGCATTTCAGCAGTGGCAGCAGCAACAGTGGGTCACCTCCCCTGGTGCAGACTTACATAAGCATGGCATGCAGGCTCTCATTCATTATAGGCAAAAATGCATAGCTAATAGTGGTGACTATGTTGAAAAACAGTGTTTTGTAGCTGAGAATCTGCTCTATAAACAGTGTTATTGTGCTCTTAGTATCTGTTGTAGTTTCCACAGAAATAAACAGGAGGCATTACCTTTGGAGCAACCTTTTTATATATACAGATGCAAGCTTTTTAAAAAAACTATGACCTAAGATACTTACGCATGGATTTTTCTGCTTAATTTTTTTAAAAACACCTTAAAAGCAGAAGTGTACACATTTACAATTATAAGTACAGGCATGTAACACAGTCTCTGCCAAATACACTGCCTAAAATATTATTGCCACATCTCGATCCTACACTGTTTAAGTTCATAATCACTGTAAAACAAAAGAAATCTCAACAGTTCAAAACCTGAACCGCCTCTATAATTACTTTCTGTATTACACATCTGGGAAATTTTTGCATAGCCCTGAACCCCCTGTAAAATAAAAACAGTGTGTTGTATTTTCATTTTATTGGATAAATTAAATTATTCTCAATATGCCTGTCAGGAAGACAGTTCATGTAAGTAATTAAAATTATTCATCTTGGAGATAATACAACTGCAACCAGGAACGGATGCTTATTCTGCCTTGTATGTTATTTCTGACATTAAGCATTTTTCATTTGAAATTATTGAAAATTGTTTGGCCAAAGTGCTCAAGTGCTGAAAACGAAAATAATGAATGCTTCCAAACTTCATATAAAATATCTCAGTAAAACTGGAGTGAGAGAAGGAAAGTGTTTTGGGCATCCCTATTTGAAAAAAAAAAAAAAAAAAAAAAAAACTAAAAAATAATGGAAAGAATGTAAGTAATCCTTTAGAAGAAAACCAGAGCAAAGGATGTTCTGTTGGTAAAATTATTTTCTTTCGATTGTACTGGGACAACCAAATGATTGCCAGAGAAAAAAAAAAAAAAAAAAAAAAGGAAAATTAAGAAAAAGGAAATACCACAAAATAGTGGTAGAGAATTTATTTGGCTATGCAGAGAGCTGTAGGTTTCCTTTCACCACATCATCACATCTCACTGACCTTATAGAGTACTCTCTTCAGAAGTGAGTGGTACCAAAAGAATCGATCCTGAGCAGACTCAGTCATATCTCCAACAAGCATTAAGAAGCCAAAGCATGGAGACAAAGTTCTTGATCCATGAAGGGCATAGACAACACTCCTCAACATTTCTTTGCAGAGAGTCCAAACAATCTGAACCATCAGTACTGACAAAAAGGTACCTTACTGATAGATATAGCGTACAATATAGTGTACTGCTGGATATAGCACTACATTTATCTCTGCAAATTGCACAATTTTTTTCTAGTATAAGCATCCACACAGAGGACTTTTAGTCCATTATAGATGATTCTCCATCAGAATTTGAGTAGAACAAAAGCTAAGGACAGACTGGAGCAGACAGCTGAGCAGGAATCCAGGGGGAAAAAAGACAGATGCAGAAATCTGGGCTGAGCTGGATATAGAGCAGAGGCAGGGGTAGGGCCCAAGGGATGAAAAGGTAGCCAAAGCAGGAAACCAGCTGGAGAAAAAGCAAAGAAGAATGTTATATCGAAGCATGATGCCTGAGCTGAAATCAAAATCAGGAAAAATCTTAATGTCTTTCTCATGCGAACAACGTTAGGCATTAGTACACCTCAGAAATTATATTTATCCAACTATTAGGGACACAAGGAAAACATGAGGTGATCCATGCTGGGGCTGAAGCTACAGACCAGTGCTGAACACTCAAACACAAGCCAGTCCCATTCCAAACCTCTCACGTCTCAATATATCCCGGCACTCCTGGGAAACAAGCCCCAAGCTCTCTGACTGAGCCCCAGCAATTAGCTAGGAGACTACACAAACCTACACACTGTCTGTCTGTCATCAGAGAAAGTCCCCCAGTTCCCTTTGTACTGTCATGATCACATTCAACAGATGACTGCTAGATGTAAACAGCTCAAAGACATGCTTGTAATGTGCTGTGTCTGCAATCTCGCATTAGGTGATTTGTGAGTACAGGCAGACGTGTGTTTGAGGATGGTCACGCAAATTCTTCCAAGTGCTCAAGCATGATTTGAGTTCTCTCAGAAGCAGTATTAATATCCTGAAACCGTTTTGCAAGACAAACTGGAAAAAAAGATCCAATAACCTCTGAACACACTTAACGGGTAGTTAAGCAAAAGGCTGCATATTTACCAGTGATTTTGTACTAGACAGAACTCAGTGAACTTCAGAACAACACTATCTAGAGAAGTGCCACCAGGAACCTAAGAAGCAGATTACAGAAACTCTTCCCAACAGTATCTTCAAGAAAGTACCAAGAGCGTGCGAAGACACTGCACTGTCATGTGGGAAGACAAAATAGCAGGACCTTGTCCAAGACTTAGCGCAATAAAGACTTTTTCTCAGTTTAATACACCCACTGAATTAAGGACAGAAGCATTTTGTGGGTCAAAAGATTTGAATCAATCTCCTTCTGAAGTTGTAGGACCAGGAGAGATGATCTTCAGATGTCCCCTACAAGGGTCTTTCCTGAATGCCTCATTGCACTCTCTCAGAGGCTGCAGCTATTAAAAAGTAGAGAGTGGTTATTAGAAAAAGCAATTCATGAATATTCAAAACTTTCTGAGAGACACACACTGCCTTTTAATGGAGTCTGTGATAACGGGCATCTAAGGCACCACAGAAATACTGTTTGGTCCACGCTGCACCACGAAAGAAGCCCCAGAATGATCTGGCCCAACTATATATTGCAAAAGAGGTGGGAATGCTTAAGGCTTCCCAGCAATCTTCATGATAAACAAAAGAGTATTCATCTTCTCACCTTTAATATAATCCAAAATTTATTTTAGGAGTCAGCTGTAGGACACATATGTACACCAAAAGCATGTTGCCCCTTGCCAGTTGTTACAGTGCTGATGCTTTTGGGAGTTACGTCACTGCCTTTTACATGACAACTCTTCTGGTCCCATTTTAAGAGGATTAAATCCTCCAAAGAGCATTTCAGTTCCTTCAGAAAATACCTCTTAATATTAGACTTCAACTTTTTCTACCTCAAAAGAGAGCACCTATCAGGTGATTAAAAAAAAATTAGTCTTGGAAAGTATCTTGACATTCAAATCAACAGTTTCCTTCAAATTATATCTTGATTCTGAGTGAAGTGATACACGAACATGCGTGAGCACAGAACACATTACACTCATTACACTTTGTTGACTCCAAATCATAAGATCAGAGAATATTTACTGCAACTGATATGCTATTTCTTGAAAATGGCTACAAGGGATCCAGTCACCTAGCTGAAGTCTGTTGTTTCTGCCAGGGAGACTGAGATTCCCCTGGTAGAGTTGGTAGTAAATAGCAGTGAGCCACAGAGAAATTCTCAGTCTTCAGTATTTCCTGAAAACAGACAAATAACCCCACACAAAATAAAATAAACAAAACAACAGCAACAACAGAAAACAGCTCTGCAAAACAACAACAACAAAAAAGCTAATTAATGGATGAAGCTGAGAACAGGCCATGGGAAGGGGCAGTACCTTGCTTGCACAGTGAGAGGCTGCTGCAGATGCAACCACTACCTGGACTCAACTGCTTGTGAACACCCTGAGACCAAACATAAGCATCATAATTGCCTGCAGTAAAACAACATTTATTCCTCATCTGATATACTTAATTACAGTCTAGGCCAAAGGATCATGACACATTCATTTCATAATCAGGTAAGATACTTTTTATCTCTGTCTTCATACATGTAGTTATCTTCATATTGATTGTAATGAACAATCACAGGTCACAAAAAAACATAAAAACCATTCACCTTTTTACTTTCATTTCCTATCCTGCTGCACAGAGTAAGTTGGTGTCTTAGAGATGAGAAAGCATCACACTTACACATAGTGCCATGGAGATATTGCTTCTTCCTCTGAACTGTAACTATCAATACATTGTCATCTATACATCAATGTAGCATTTTAAACACCTTGAGTATCATTTATGGGCAGTGAGTTAATTTATAGACAATAATGTATCTAAAAATGCAGCTAGAAAGAAAAAAGAGATTAAACATTTTGAGTGACAGTAGTTATGAAAATGAATGCTTTGGAATGTTTTGTTGTTGTTCCTTTAAAATCTTAGTTCCAACCTTATTTCATCACACTGAAGTGGAAACACATTGACCTTTCCATGTTTTTAGCATATGAAAGATGATGTACAATCATCTACTCTAATTTAACATAATACAGGACAACCTCATTCTATAATTCACACATTAAATCCAATGACAGTGTTTCAACTCAAACATGCCTTTTACAAATTCATCTAGCTTTGATCTAAAGTCTTAAGCAATGAAGAATCTTTTCAAGCTTGTGCTTTGTCTCCCTGATTTTCAGGAAGATTCCACAGAGGTGATTCAAATAGATGGCATTACTTCATTTCAAAGGATACTGAAAGCACTAGCTGAATTACATCAAAAGATCTCAGGTTATTTTCTCAAGGCAAAACTTGGTTACTGTCTAACAACTCAATCACTGGTGGATTTCTCTTCAGATTGCCTCAAATTTAAGCAAAAGGATCGTTGCCTTTTGTCGTTCTGCTTAAAAGAATGAGGTAAAAACAAACAAAAGAAAAAACACAAAAACATCAAACCCTCAGCTGTGCCTGTGTAACATCTGCTCAAGTCCTTTACCATTCTTTCACTGATTTTACTAAAGGGTGTATTTTTTTTTTTAAATCTTAATACCAATAAACTGTGATATTTTAAACAATGTGGCAATGGCTGTTTTCACCTCCCTTACAGCTACAAATGGCACTGAAACTCATTTCTGTCAAGAGCATCCACTTCCTCTAACCTCTCATCCCACAACCAGAGCAAATTACTGTGGATATAAAAAGGCTTAAATACTTTATAATGAAAGCAGACAACCAGAGGTACTAAGTTTCTCTACTGCTTTTTTGAGGAGAAAGTCAAGTGGTCAACTAAATTTATAATCATGACGTTGGCCTATGAAAACATTTATAAAAGTCTTTGGTTGCTAATTGATAAAGATACATACCCCTATAATACTCAAGCCTTTGAGGTAGTCCTGACGAGGTTGGGCTTGTGGAACACAGCCTGCTAGAACCACTTTCTTGTTCGCCTCTTGGGCTTTCCTAAAGAAAAAAGACAGGCTTCGTGTTAATGTTTTGAAAGTTGATAATTTTCAATTTCATAACAGACATATTCTGCTTGCAACAAGAAAGCAACCACAATGAAAACATTCTCAAATCAGAAGCAATTTGTTTGTGTTTGAACCTCCAAAACAAAACAAACCAATACAACAAAAGAACTCTACGCCACAGTTTATGATACCACACGTGGTCAGTTTGTGGAGTATCTACAGAGAGCATTACCACTGTACACCCTGGATGGCAGTACCATTTCAAAAGCCCTAATCAGACGTACTTTATATTTGCCACAATGACAGCAAAGAATCTTATCAAGAAAGACGGGATAGAGATGTCGAGTGTGACACAAGAGAAGTTACACAGAATACAAGGGATATTCTATGCAAATAGGACCCACTAGTTCAGAACATAAGCATCTATTTAGTATCAGTCAGAAATGACCAACTGCATTAGTCTTCTAAATCTGTATTTAAAAAGAAAAAAAAACACATTAAGCATTTTCAAGCTTTAACTGCTTGTATTTGGCAGATAAACGTTTGTGTCAATACTAACTACATAATTCATAAGCTTTGGCACTATCTTAGCACTAAGTGGAAAACTAAAACACTAAGATTAAATAACACCGTCCATTTCTTTGGTAATACTTTGTCTTACTTTAAATTCAACAGTAAGTATTAAGCTATCACTGAATCTTAAAAATGAAACAAAACAGTGTGACGCAAAACTTTCTTATGTTTGTTAAACTTTGAAGACCATTTACTAACATCAATCCATTTACAATTACTGCATCTTTGCCAACAAGCTGGCCAGAATTACAGGGGGAGCATTAAACTAGGTTCAGTGGGGGCAGAGGAGATCCGAGCAGCAGCAAAGACCCATGCATTGTTGATGCATTAGAAATCAAGGAAACACTTCAGAAATATCACATGGGAATTAAGGCTTCCTCCTCTCAAAAGGTGGCAGGACCAGCAGCCAGAGAGAAGGACTTCTCTACCTATGCACACAGCATGGGCAACAAACTGGAGGAGTTGGAAGTCATCATGCAGCTGAAAAACTACCAATATAATTGCTCTCACAGAAACATAGTGAGATCATTTATAACAATTGGAGTGCTGCAGTGGATAGCCATAAACTGTTCAGAAGGGAGACACAAGCAGGGAGAGGTGGTAAATTTGATCTCTATGTAATAGGAAGGACTGACTGCTTGAAGCTGTTGTTGAAAAATAGCAATGGGACTCTTTATCAGGGAGTGTAGTGACAGGACGAGGGGTAATAGTATTAAACTGAAAGAAGGTAGATCTAGATTAGCTATTAGAAAGAAAATCTTTACTCAGAGGGTGGTAAGGAACTGGAACAGGTGCCCAGAGATGCTGTGGATGCTTCAGCCCTGGGGATATTAGAGGCCAGGCTAGACGGGGCTTTGGGCAACCCGCTCTGGTGGGAGGTGTCTCTGCCTAGGGAGGCAGGTTGGGTTGGAGCAAGATAATCTTTAAGGTCCCCTGCAATTCAAACCATTCTGTGATTTTATAATAATGTGCAAAACAGTGAAGAAGAACTGAATAATTTTAGCAGATTTGCTAGGTCTGACATGTCAGTTGCTCTAAGAACTGCCATTCACAATAGCTACTTCTCCGAAAGAGCAGTCAGGCGCTGGAATGGGCTGCCCAGGGACGCAGTGGAGTCACCGACCCTGGAGGTGCTCAAGGAACGTTTAGACATTGTGCTGAGGGACATGATTTAGTGAGAACTGTTGGTGACAGGTGGACGGTTGGACTGGATTTTATGATTCTGTGTAATACCACAACTTCCTACCAGACTTCTGCCTAAGTGGAATCTCTTGAATCCAGCCTTCTCCAGCAATACATAAACTAATTAAGTGTTTATTGTTATGTTAAAATAGTCTAAGTCATATCAGAACATTTTTCAGAAAAATTCTCTTATCCAAAATACTTAATTGCTTATACGATTATATACTCTTTGGCTTCTTTGAGCTGCCTCCAAGCTGAATGCAACAGAGAAAGTGATGTTCAAAAAGAACAACAAAGATTCCACGCTGAATACCTGGAAATCTCCAGCAGATGCTAATTTAATAAAGGAAAAACTTAAAAGCCAGACTGGTACTACAAATAGTTATGCTACTGAGTCTACTGAGTCACAATTTTCACTTTGTAATCATAGCATGGAAAATTTTATTTACAAATTATAACTCAGATGAAAAAAAAATCTCATCCGAATACAGGAACTGTAATAATATAGATCATAGGTTATCTTGGCAAATGTCTTGTGTTAGCAGCTGCACTAAAAATGAGGTATTTGAAAGGAACAAATTAAATATCCTATAAAGACGTAAGTGTGAATTAACATGAAAATGTATTACACCTATTACCTTACACCTAATATAAATGCAATAAACATTTCTATAAAATTATCCATTTTCTTTAAAAAGAAACTTCAGGAAATCTTCAGATATTCATCATATAGAGCCTCACTGATCCTCTACTTGCATGCTATGATATTCAATATAAATGCAAATCCTTTAATGTATCCACAGAAATTTTATCAAGGAAGAAAACTACAATGAAATGCTAATTTAGCATGTTTCTTTAGCAAGGAATCTAGTAATTTCTCTCTAAAAACAGCCGTCTTTTTATTTCAGTGGTAAATATTTAAGGTTTCTGGAAAACTTCAATAGAGGTCACCTACTTCTACTTCTGCAAGTTAAAAAAAAAAAAAATCTACTGCATGCATTACCTAAAAATGTCACATACCACAATGTGACACTCCACTAGCTCAGGAAAAAAACTACTAACATGGTCTAACAGATTCAACCTAATGCCTCAAGGCAAGACAATAAGTCCAGCAAACATTGCATACATCCCTAGGCAACTGTGCATCTGGTGTAACCTGCTGCTAGCAACCATCTTCTCCATCTACTTGAAAATCTGCAAGCGCTACAGAGGAAAAAGCTTTTATTCACATCTTTTTATCTGAAGAAAAAAACCAACATTTCCCTTGACAAATTAAATGGCATTTTAATGTTATTTCATAGCTTTAACATTTTGTCTTTTCTTCTGGGACTATAACTGGAGTTAGGGGGTAGAAAGTTAAACTGAATATTCCTCCTAATAAGAACTGCTTTCATTTAACTGTTTCTTAAAGTTGTACAGGTCTCTAAAGAATAAAGAATTCCGTACAATGAATTTTTTTTTTTTGCTTTAAAGTGCAATTAAACAGAAATGTTAGAACTAAATTTCCAATCATAGTCAATTTTCATTGCATCCATAATACGCTGTACAGAATACGCCGAACTCTACCATACAGGAAAAAAACACTATAAGGAAATTATGAAAATGTTGGTATCATTTTTCAAGAAACCACTTCTTAAAATATGCACTAGTACCACACTGCTACCTCCTTTTAACATCATTTAATGAGCCCTGTTCTTATTAACAAAAGCCGACAAAAACTATTCTTTAGAAATCTAGTTAGCACAGCAACTGTATTAGAAAAGCTTTTATCCTTCAAAAAACATGAATAATAATGAGAAAAGTATCTCATGGAACCTAGTAGAGACATGAATAAACATATCCTCCCTTTCCGACACCTTTCATATTTTTCAATTACACGATCCTTACCTTGAACTTTCAATTTAATTGTATCAACACGGATTTTCTAGAAATATACTCTTCTCTAAAAATTACTTGCAAGACATATAATCTGAAAAGAAATTTAATCAGAGCAATTTTGTTTTGAAGAATTATTCTAGCTACTTCCAAAGTAACAGGTGTGGAACAAAAACAAATGAGAAAAAAAACAGAGTTATGAAAGCAGTAAACAATGCAGTAGAAAATTTGTAAGAGATTAGCAGTGCATTCACAGATTATCCTTCACTGGAACTCACAGAATCACAGAATTGCAGGAGTTGGAAGGGACCTCAAGAGGTCACGGAGTCCAACCTCCCTGACAAAGCAGGCTCCCCACAATAGGTCACACGGGTAGGTGTCCAGATGGGTCTTGAATATCTCCATAGAAGGAGATTCCACATCCTCTCTGGGCAGCCTGTTTCAGTGATTTCAGTGTTCCATCACTCTTACCATAAAGACGTTCTTCCACATGTCTGCATGGAACTTCTAATGTTCAAAGTTTTTGGCCACTGCTCCTTGTCCTATCAGAACACATCACCGAGAAGAGCCTGGCCTCATTCATTTGCTTCCCACTTCCTTTTAGATATTTATAAAGATTTATCAGATCCCCCCTCAGTCTACATTTTCCCAGGCTGAACAGACCCCGGTTACCCAACCCTTCCTCACACAGGAGATGCTCCAGGCCCTTTATCATCTTTGTGGCCTTCTGCTGGACTCCTTCTAAGAGATCTGTCTTTTTTGAACTGAGGAGTCTAGAACTGAACACCGTATTCTAAATGTGGACTCACCAGGGCAGAGTAGAGGGAGCAGATCACCTCCCTCAACCTGCTTGGCCACATTCTTTTTAATGCAGCCAACAATGCCACTGGCCTTCTTGGCCACAAGGGCACACCGCTAGCTCGTGGTTAGCCTGTTGTCCACCAGAACACCCTGGTCCTTCTCTGCAAAGCTCCCATTGCATAGATTTAGTCATTTGAATTATACTTGTACTATCACATTTAATGGAGTATGTTCTGTGTTACCTGCTTTTTTGGGTTTGGGGTTTTTTGTTTGTTTGTTTGTTATCCCCCCCAAAAAACCTCCAAGATATAACTATGATAGAGAGAAGTTCTGACCCTTTTTATGTAGATGTCAACTGACATTATCAAGAACTGGTTAACCTGAAATATTCTGCTCATAATTTTATGCAAGTAAAGGAACTACGGTTCTTTTTCTATCACTTTTTTTGAGCTCCAAGAGAAGTTGGTCACAAACATGACGTAGATAAATAAATGACTACTGCCCTCTCAAAAAAGCCATCCATAGCAGCCTCATTCAACAGCAATGTCTTTATAGCAACACTGCTGGATATAGTGGGAGTTGGTGCAGGAAGCTACATGACTTTCTTGTCACTCACAAAGCGACCAATGCTCCACATCTTTTTCTGCTGGGAAACTTTCCAGCCACTCTTCCCCAAGCCTATATTGTTGCATGGGGATGTTATGACCCAAGTTCAGTACCTAGCACTTGGCTTTTTAGAATGACACACCATAGGCCTTGGCCCATTGATTGAGCTTGTCCAGATCCCTTTGCATAGCTTTCTATGCTCACACAGATCAATCCTCCCACCTAACCTGATCCTGTCTGCAAAATTCCCGAGAATGTACTCGATCCCTTCATCCAGATCACTGATAATACCACAAACTATATGAATATAAAATCAAATAAATACTAACAAACTCTAGTTTTTCTCCACCAAAACTCATTGTTGGTGAAATCAAATAGTGAAGAACTGTTTTAACAATGAATAAAAAGCTGCCTGCAGCAGAGGCACTAAATAGTAGCCAAATACAAGTCAGAGAAGGAGAGAGGACTCTTTAGCAAAAGCAATAAATCAGCAGGAAAAGTGCTTTACAGTAAGCTTATTAAGCTTTATGCTGATGGTAGCCAGAAATTGTTCTTAAAATAATGGGAGAAAATATTTGTATGATAAAGTACAATGGGAAATATCTTTATTCTCTGAAGCAAAACTGGAAAGGCAGATGACAACTGATTCTATCATCAAGTAAATTTTTATGACAATGAGTTATTTCTGCCAAACATAGCAACTCCTCACTCCCAATCCCAATACTGTGCCAGCACATAACTGGCAACTTTCAGTTTAAGGTGTGTGGAGTTAGGTCAACTTCTGCAATTAACCTGTGTAGACTATTCATGTCATTCTCTGCCTTTCCATTACCTAAAATCCACAGAACTCTTACCAATTATTCCTAAATGTTGTGAAGGCATAAATCAGCAGGAAGTTTCTGCCTAGAAAGCCCCAAAGAAATGCATGAATAAATGTATGGAAGTTTTGCTATGACAGCTCTCTGGCTTTCTACAGTATAATCCGGGTATATCATGAGATAAATCTGCCAAAGGTTATGAAAAGTAAAACAGGAAGATACTAGTTCCTGGGCGGTTGAAATTATGATGTGATGTCTTCAGGGAAAAACAAATGCTATTTGGCTAAAGATTCATTTCTGTGAGAGATCTTCCAACTGGCTCATCTGCTGAATTAATCAGTAGGAAGCTGTAAGTTCTAAGGAGAGTGCAACACCACAGGAATTAAAAGACGGTGCCGGTATAGCATCTGGAGTAAGTTCCTGAAAATCCATAAAATCACATGGCTACTCTCTCTTTGAAAAATTATGAACAGTAACTGTGGTGCTACAGGCTTTGAGCCAATCTAATGCTTCATTACTACCCAAAGGCTTGCTTCTCATCTTTGCTGTCTGCTGCTACCTTCCTCCAACTCCAGACCATCCTCTTTCTCATTTCTGGCCATGTGGATTCACTCTCCCTTTGCTCCAAGCTCTGCAGCTCACTGGACCCTTCCATGGCCTCATTTAACTCACTGATATAGGAGAAAACTATGGAGTTGGGTTTGGATTTTTTTTTTAATTCAGTTTAATCAGCTCACACAAGAGGAGCAGCACTAGAGCCACAATGATGGTAAAGTTGTTGAGAAAGAAGCAGAAAAAGAAGAACATGGGAACTCCTCATTTTGTCTACAGTGAGCTTGATGTGTCTTGTGAAACATTCCAGTTGGATGGCAATACACTGAATGGCATAGGTGAATAAAAAGCAAGAAGGATGTAAGAAATTCTCATACGAGTGGTGCTTTCTAGTATAGGGGCAGATTCATAATCAAAGTAGTTTAGAAAATAAGAGGAAAACTTGTCAATAGTATGAATTAGAGTACTGTTAAAAATTATCTTCTAAGAACGGTTTAACTCTACTCAGGACTGTCAGCTTCCTTGTACACCTTCAGAGTCACCAAAGAATTACCACATTTTGTGAGGCATATGAAGGTCTCAAGTTCACTTGAGCATGTTGATACTCATTATTGAAGTTAACTAAATTGCTTTTGAGTACTAATCTCTAGCAAAGGAACCCTTCAGCTACTGTTCTGCATATCCTGAATTGTTTCCTTTGGCAAAAACTATCACATAATGTGTAAATAATCCAGGTGAAAAATAAGTTGCAAGTTATCCTTTCAACAAAAGCAAACATGTCTTTTGTCAAAATATTTCAGAAGAGACGAATGCTTGCTCGAACAGACTCAAAACTGAGGTTCTAAAGATGTGTTCAAAGAAAAGAAAAATAAAATATCCATCCACAGCAGATGTGAAATGTCAGCTCTAAGAACAATGGCAAGTTTGACTCAAAATTCACATGCTACGTACTACATTTTTCCCTAAGATTCTGAGAAGATATACATGGGAAAGTAAAAAAAGTACTCTGTGCATTTAGATATTCACAGTACCTGCACAAATAGTCTTTACATTTCTCACATCTTTCCTATTCTCAGAAACAAATTTATCTGAACACACTACTCAGACTTCTGCTTTTCTCAAGCACAACAGACTCATTCTGCTTTTCATGGCAGACACTTGCATCACACTCCAAAGTGATGGGTTAGCAGCTGCTTCCAACTTTCTCAACACAGCTTAGCGTATTAGTTCCAGTACCTTGGTTTGAATAGAAACTTGCTTCCATCCATCCATCTAACATGCAAGGGAAGCAACTGCAGGTTTGTCTGCAGAAGGCTCGTAAACAATCTCCTTTCAAACTCCAAACTAAGACAGATCCCATGCCTAAGATTTACTCCAATTTTCTGTAAATGTAACTTTATGGGTAGCAATTAAAGGTGCAACAGTTATTCTTGTGAAAGCATTATTCACTCAAATACTGTGATTTAGAGGCAATGATGGCCTTTTCTGTTTTCTTTCTGCTCTGGCCTTATAAGTAACATTGCGTAGATTTTATCAAATTGAATAGTCAAATCACAATGTAATCAGAAGCATGACGAGATCAAGGAATAAGTCCTACCTCTCACCTTGACCCTTTTGGTAGTTTTTGAAGCCTCAAGCAAGACTGAATTAACAAAAATTACAGTGCAAATTCATTCCCCCAAAACAGAGATCTACCAGGATGGCTTTGGACACATAAGAATGGGTGCTGATTAGCTCCTCCACACGACTGACTAATTAAAGCAATTTAAAACAGTATAACATTATAACTTTAAAGCAACACTGCAACTGAAATTTAGCAGCCTCACAACAAAATTCACTGTTTTAAAAAGAAATGCATAATTAATTATAATTTACTCCTCAGAAAAAGTTACCTTGGCTGGTGCTGAACAGATTTTCACTTGCTTTCTAGAACGTAAATATATTACTTCCTTTTGTTGTTGTTGTTTGTTTGTTTTTTCATTTTTGCTAATTAGTCATGATTAATTTGTTTTCTGTTTTTTTAAGCAATTGGCAAACCTTGCTAGGCAACACAGATTACCAGAAAAGCAGCACAAAATTTCAAAAAAAGAGGAGCAGGCATTGTTCCAGACACTTGTATTCTTGACCAAGACTTAAAATTCTGATCAGATGTCACAGCTTTTGGGCTACCACTACTCAAAGTAAGACCCTTCTATCCAAATTATAAGCACTCATGGATAAATTTTTCCACAGCTCAAATCTAGACCTACTTGCTTACTTGTGGAAAAGTAGGTTTTAATTCTTTTAAGCAGGAATGCTATGGAAAGTTTGGGGTTTATGGTTTTGGCCATAATATCACTTGAATCAAACTTTCTTAGTATGTTTGAGGTGGGCAGGCTAGAGCTTTAAGAAGACGTCAATTTTAGAATATTTCACCCGGAAAGCTCTGCATTTGAGGATGCACACGGAGAGAAAAATAACTGCCTCCCTGGGCAAAAGAAGCATTCATTTGAAGACTGATTCTGAATGGAAGGATAACTAAAGTGCTTCAAGCCACACTGCAAGACAGGACTAAGCAGGAGAACCATTGCTTATGCATCAAGTCAGGGATACTCGCCCCCACCGGTGAGATCAGCAATGTAAGCACACAGTAAGACACAGAGATATTTTGCTAGATCCCTCTCTGCTAGCTCTAGCATTTGTCTTAGACTGCTGGACAACCTGGGACTCGGCAATCTGCAAAGTGCATATCAGAACAGATTTAAACGCATTCACTCGCTGGCTCAGGCAAACATCCACCTCTAAGCAAGAGAACAATACAGTCTGCCAAGATTTGTTTTAGAGCAATCTTCACAAGCTAAAACAAGCATTTTATTCACAGGTGACATGCACAGTCTGTACAAGATAGATGCTAAAAAATTAATAATTTATTTCAAAAATCTTTCCCAGCTGCTTGGGCTTTTAACATTTTTCTTCAGATAGAACAGGAGTGCATTTGTTCATGTTGCTCTGCAAATTTTGACTTTTATGAGCCCTGTCATTAAGCATAGGTAGGATGCTCTACTGTCTTCCTAAGCCTTATCACTATTTTCTTACAATGCAACAAAAAATGTCAGTGCTAGCTAAATTTTTTCTAGGTTGTCTTGATTAATGCATGTAGACAACTATTAAAAGTAAATATACTTCATTCTTCAAATACACTACCCTACCTACTCACCTAAGTTAAATTACTTAAGATTACAATTAGGTATACACCTAATTACAGTCTTACAGGTGTTTGTTTTCCTGGGGTAGGCCTTTCAATACAAATTCTCTGTTCAAAATCTTTATTTCAGTAAAATCTGAAAAACAACAACAAAAATAAGCAGACATAATTGAGTTTTGCTTGTTGGTTTGTCCTCTGGTAATACTTGCATGTTTAAGTGTGTCCCAAAAACAGTATCTGCAAAGGTAATGTTTTCCTTAATTAATATTTTAACTATGTTGGGATTGGAGAAAGGAGAAATTCATTATATTTACATCGTTACTACCTAACACTACACACATGAGATGCTAAAAGCCCCTAACAGCAAACGTTGCACTTCAGACATCCTCAACACTAGGTGCCTTTTATTCCCACCTTTTGCAACAGACCATTAGCTCTCTGCTTACAGTACGTGTAACTAACTGAATTTCTTTCAGGTACTAGACCTACTGAAGTTCTGCTGATCCTGCCTGGCAAAAGCAGAGGCTGTTGGTAACCACACCACCAGGGAAGTGCTGGAAATGGTAAAAGCTGAAAGTAACTCAAAAGGAAAACTACCAGCTCGTCCATATCCTTGAAGCTTCATGTCCTTCGGTACATCTGCAACACATTAAGGTTCTAAAAAATACTTCATCATCTCTCTATAACTTCAGTTTCATTTTACACTTTCTTCAGCAAGGATCTAAGGAAATTTGTGTTGAAATTCTTTTCAGAAGCAGCAGAAATAATTCCAAAACCAACAGCAACAACTTTATCATTCCTTTCTATCTTCTACCACTAATTTCCTCTTTCAAGCACATGATTCTTTCCACTACTTTGAAATAACAGGACCTTATTCTCCCCCTTCAAACTTGAGAACTTAATCCTACCTTGAAGGTATTTGTGCACATACAGATTGTCTGTTTAATCAGATAAACTCGTAACAAAACTGGTGAAAGAAAGCCTCCTGTAAATTTGCTTGGAACGGGACATTAAAATGCTAACAGATTAAGGAAGTGGAAATCAAAATCATTACAGTGAATTATTGTATAAACCACTTAAATATCACTCTGTTTCTCCATTCATTCTACAGATATTCCAGTAATAACTATAATATTCTATTTTAGTATTTGTGCCATATCAATACAAGCTAGTGGACAAAAGAATTGAGCAGAGCTCTGCCAAAATGGACTTGGGGTACTAATGGATGGCAAGCTGGACATGAGCTGGCAATGTGCCCTCGCAGCCCAGAAAGCCAACCGTATCCTGGGCTGCGTCAAAAGAAGAGTGGCCAGCAGGGCAAAGGAGGTGATCAAGCATTTTTAATTGTATTATCAAATAGCAAAACAAAAAGGAAATTCTCAGGTGACATGCATGAAGACAGCACTTTGCCTGTACACTGCTGGAAGTCACAGTCATTGATGCTTGAACATTGTTGGAATGGAAGAAGATGCCATTAGCAAGCAGGAAACTCACTAGTGCATCAAGCAGTATGATGTGCCTTTAGTGAACTCCCGCTGCGAAGTGGGATTGATAAGAGCAGCTACATCTGCTAAAGTCACTAACAATTCATGCAGCACTCTTACATCCATGCTATTTTAGTCTTCTAGATATAAATGATTGGGAAAAACATTATTTGGGAAGCAGAGAGAGAGCAACCCTACAAGCAGCTAAGTTCACTCATCTGAATCTCATACAAAATGTATTACGTAAAGAACTAAAAATTTTATCTTTCAGTAGAGTTGAAGGATATACTTCCCTAAATATATTAGCTTTCCCAAGAACGTTTCCTAAAATAACCATGATATCAGTCTGGCAGTTTTGGCAACAGATAGCGTTCTACAAGTTCAATGCACTCCCAGGCATTTCAGAGTTAATAATAAATGCATAGGTTCATGAAAGTTTTAGGTCATATGCACACCTGAAAGGCCAGAAGAATACTAAGGACTTATGCAATAAGCAGGGGCTCATATGCGTTGATATTAAATATTTTTAACAAACAGCAATCCAATAAGGTTTTAATATAAACATATGCACATGAAAGTTTCCAGTGAAAGCTCAAAGTTCCCTTCTTATTTCCTACACATTTCCCTTAAACTTTTATTCCTACAAACTAATACCAGTATCTTTATAGTACCTCTTTACCTGTACATACATACAAATATAAACATTCTGTTCTCAAAGAATAAGCAGACCCTAGCACTAAACAGTACTACATACAAAGTTTGCATCGCTTAACTAGGGGCAGTAACTATTTGAGCATAGTAAACCAACAAGATTTCACAGTTTTATCCCTTATTCTGTTGTCAGGAACACCAATAAAAAGACCTCACTGCAGAAGGCCATTGTGCAGTGGCTTCTTTAGTAATACCATGTAGCAATGAACAAATTTTAAGGTTATATTGTAAGTACTATGCATAATAAGTTTGGTACTTCACAGATGAAGTTTCCCTAACAGTCTCTAACCTTAAGGGGTGCATGGAAATTGCCAGGTCACAGCCTGAACCAATGGTTGAGCAGCAGGTGAGAAGGCAGGTGAGCTCAGGTGCAAGCAATGCTTCTGAGTAATCAGAAGGGGTGGAGCCTGGGTCCAATCCTTTTCACCCTCCTTTAAGGGTTAGCAGCATCTCTAGACAGAGATTGCACTCTGCTTGAGCTATCACCAGAAATAGTGAGCTGCTTTTTCTTGTCAACTTCCTTTGCCCCATAGTTCTTGTATTCCAGAAGGCAGCACTGCCATCACCTTCCTTTGCTCCCCAAGGAGAAAAAAAAAATAAAAAATTCTGCAGTTCATGTTCTGCTTGTATTTCTAAAAGCTCACACATAAACATTCACTTTTCCAGACAGGTTTTGCACCAGAAAATGTCTATATTTTATAACTGGTTTCTCAAATTGCCTTTACTTTCAGACCTACAGCAGTGCTTATTCCATTCTCACCTCTCCAGATCAACAGAAAACATCCAGGGAATAGAGGTGCTATTGCTCCAAAGTTAACTTCCTTAAGGATCCTGAAAGTCATTTCTACCTGTAGTCAGCCCTTGGTTACTGTGATGCATGCTCAGTCTCCATCCAGCTTCTGATGTGTGATCACACACAGGTGTGTGCAGGAAATGGAAACAGACTCCAGCTGCACATCCACAAGAATCTCAAATGTTCTTTGTAAGATGAACTGATGTCCTTATTTATGCCCAAAAGAAAAAGGCCTTCAGCATTAAAGTTCTCTCCCTGAGCTTCAGATGCATTAAATTCACAAAGAACTTACAACTTTCAAATTTCCCTGTAACATACAAGCAGCTCAAATATTACTAATACTACTGGTAAATAAAAAATGATAAAAATGATTAAAAATCAACTTTTAAACATATCTAAGTAATATTAATTGCTCAAGTGCAACTGTTTTGTTTTGAACCAGTTTGTTTTTAATACTGCACACATCTCGGCAAACTTAAACAAGAAAATGATATTTAATAATGCAATAATCTGTCTTAAGTCCACTTAAAGCATCTCAGAATTCAATTGAATTTCACTGTGAATTATCATTCTGTTACAGAACTTAGGAGAATAAATACATTTGCTCCTGTCAGCAGGAGCTGTTTTACAGTTCTCAAACACTACAGAATCTAAGAGGACAGAAGAAATGCTGGCCGTATGTCATATGGCCTTGAAATTTACTCTGAAGTATTTGTTTTTATATTTTTCTTCCACATTTCCATACCTACTCAAATACACTTTTCAGACTCTGATGATGCTACATTCATGTAGGTCTCTCCAGAAGTAATGCCTCCTATTCATCTCTATGGAAATTAAAATGGATACAAAAACCACTCTTTGATAGAGCAAATTCTCAGCCACAAAACATCATTTTTCGGCACAGTCACCACCATTAGCTATGCATTTTTGCCAGCCATAAACAAAAGCCTGTGTGCCACACTCACGAAAAACTGCACCAGCAAAGGTGACCCACTGTGACCAATTCTGAAATGCACCACTTACTGCCTCATTGTGCTCACATCCCCTGTTTGGTCTTCATAAACATTTAGCAAGCATCAGTGAATGTCAATGGGTGCCATTTTTTTTGTACGGAGGAATTCAATTACACACTTTTTGCTTCATACGCACTTCCAGGTCAGATGCCATTTTATTATACTGCCCTCTGCTGCCATCTGACATACAGCAACAAAATTTAATGATATACTGGTGGAAAGGTTCAGCATCACCAACATCCCCTCTGACACTGTGGGCCAGCATAATAACATAGGAGGCATTACTTTTGGAGCAGCCCTTGTATGATATGATTTGAGATACTACTTTAGTAATAATTACGATTTTTTCCTACTATGGCCTATCTACAAAGATTCAAAGTATTTAAGAGCAATCTAAAGGGATGTGCCCATTTTTCTGAACAGCCTGCACACAGCAAGATTTCCCACTGTCATCAGGTACATGTTTTTTACACAGGTGCTGGAGGGAGTCAAAATTTACATTTTAATCAAACACAAATCAGGAAAGCACTACACTCCCTAATGCTCCTTTCAAAATCTGAACCCCGTGCATCAACTTTTTCTTGCTACCAAACAAAGTAGTACAGACTTCTCTACTACAGAGGAGAATGTGTAAAGCTCAGTTAAAATAACACAAGCCCAGTACCTAAGAGGCAGAGGCCTACCTCTATCAGCAGAATACAGGTTAAAGTTCCTCAGCAACAGACATCAAGCATACTTATTTCAAAATACACTACAGAATCACAGCACTTCTAGAAGTTCTGCACTGTCACTACCAGAACCTCAACCTGATTTCATGGTATAAGACAGGAGATAACATCCTAGTTTGTTTATCTGGTGTTAATAATCCCTTTCTATGGAGTTTAACAGTGCTGCACTGCTCATGGTTATTTTTGTTCTGTTTTGTTTTTAAACTAAGTGCTTACCCAACTTTGTGCCCTAACCCTGGGTCAACTGAAGGCCAGTTCTACTATGATGATCTCCTAAGTACCCAAGAGCCTTCACTCCTGATGCGCTCTTATTAAAATGTTGTTGTAGCTACATTCACCCTTTCTACTCCCATGAGTATACCCAAATAACTCTTTCCACCTCTGTTCACACTGTCTATCAATGTAATGAGTACTTACCTACTGTAAGATTTCTGCCATTATTTATCATTTTCTGAAAAAGCTATTAGATGCATGTGTCTTTCTTCTGACAGCCTCAGACAAGATCCTACATGTAAAGCATCGTTAGCTTCAAGAGATTTTGTACTATTATACTTATTTTCTAAATGATTTTCCTCTCTACGGAAATAGTTGCCTCCAAAATAACACTGAGACAGATAAGTTATGTTTCCATGCAGTTTGAAATGTCTTCAGCATCAGAAAATTACAATGTCAATAATACAGATGCCAAATTAGGAAACCCAAAAATAAAAAGAATTGTGTAATTTGCTACAGAAAACTTACCTCAAGTTTGGCTTCTAACAACTTTTCCTTTAAAATGTAACCCAGAAGAAAAAGTAAGCAGATGCATTTTTGCTATTCATATACTAGCTTTATCATTTCCAAAGTAGAAAAACAGAGCAGACAGAGCACGCATGGTATTCGTAATGATTTATAATATTCAATAATGCTACTCAAATAAAAGTATATGAATAATTTGAGTTTGCAAATAACTCAGAAGTTATAGATTTAAAAAAGCCAACACCGTCATTTCATTTTGTGCATTCTAAACAGTGTGAATTTGACCTTGACAATAAAATGGGCAACTTCAAAAAAATATATATATTTCCTTACTAAACAATTCTAAGTAGTACTTCACAAAATTTATTCTGACTCTTTTTGTATTCCATATCCTTATATTCATAGAATCATAGAATCATAGAATGAGCTAGGTTGGAAAAGACCTACAAGATCACCTAGTCCAACCATCCACCTACCACCACCAACCCCACTAAACTATGTCTCCCAACGCTATATCTAAATGTTTCTTGAACATCTCCAGGGATGGTGACTCCACCACCTCCCTGGGCAGCCCGTGCCAGCGCCTGACCACTCTTTCAGAAAAGTAGTATTTCCTAATGTCCAGCCTAAATCTCCCCTGGCGCAACTTGAAGCCATTCCCCCTCGTCCTGT